>NC_052155.1:180449275-180571921 GCF_902713615.1 Scyliorhinus canicula | reverse complement strand
AGCAAACCAGATCTGTGAACATTGTTTTTGTTCTACAGATTTAGCAACGCTGCTATTTTTTACTGAGTCAAATCATTTCACTTATTTTCCAGATTGAGAGTTCTGCTGGCTTTACAAAAGAATTGCTGCTGCTACCAGCTAAAAGAGATGTTGACAGCCCAGATTTTTGGACTTGGGCACTCTACTGCCTTTCTTCCATTTTTTGCCTTTTTTTGTAAAATTTTGCATTACTGTTCTTGATTCATGTAAGACTCATTTCCGTCATTCAGTGCATCATTTTTATTTGGTCTTTCACGTAATTTAAAATTAAAAAATAAATAAATTTAGATTATCCAATTATTTTTTCTAATTAAGGGGCAATTTAGCATGGCCAATCCACCTACTCTGCACATTTTTGGATTGTGGGGGCGAAGCCCACGCAGACACTGGGAGAATGTGCAAACTCCACACGGACAGTGACCCAGAGCCGGGATCGAACCTGGGACCTCAGTGCCGTGAGGCAGCTGTGTTAATCACTAGGCCACCGTGCTGCCCTGTCTTTCACGGATTTGGGGAATACTCAGAAGGCCTGCATTTGTTGCCCATCCACTCTTGAACTGAATGGCTTGCTAGACCATTCCTGTGGATTTGGCGGCACGTTAAGGCCAGACAGGGCAGGGATGGCAGATTTCCTCCCCTAAAGGCATCAGTAAAGCAGATGGACTCGATGATAGTTTCATGGTCACCATTACCGAGGCTATTTCAGACTTTATATTCCAGAGTTTATTATTAGAGTTTAAAATTTACCAGATTAGAACAGTGGAGGTTGAGGGCAACCTGATAGAGGTCTACAAGATTATGAGAGGCATTGATCGAGTGGATGGGCAGGCACTCTTTCCCAGGGTGGAGGGGTCAGTCACTCGGGGGCATAGGTTTAATGTTCATGGGGCAAAGTTTAGAGGAGATGTGCAAGGCAGAATTTTTTACATAGAGGGTGGTGAGTGCCTGGAACGCGCTGCCAGGAGAGGTTGTGGAAGCAGATACATTAATGGCATTCAAAAGACATCTCGCCAAATACATGGGTAGGATGGGTGTAGAGGGATACGGCAGTAGGAAGTGCTGAGGGTTTTATCATGACCGGTATGGGCTTGGAGGGCTGAAGGGCCTGTTCCTATGTTGTATTGTTCTTTGTAATGCCCATGTCTCCAGAACATGAGCCTGTGCCTCTGGATTACTAATTCAGCGACATTACCACGACGCCACCATCTCTGTCAATTTGAAGTTAAATATGCTAGTCTATAAAAGCCATGTAAAGCTAGTTAAATATTAAATCCGCATATTGTGAAATCGTTTTCAAATGATAAATGAGTTGTTGGATTAAAAAATTGAGATTCCTGATGTCAACTGTATAATATTGGAGCTGATGTACATTATTACAAATGGTTCTTTGTATAAGTGAATCATTGGTCAAATTTAAGTGTGAGTTTCCTGTTGAAATGTAGTATGAAACTGCTGGTGAATTTAGACCCCTTGTTGTATCTATGCTTTATTTTCCTCTGCTGTATTTAATTTAGGAACCCTTACACAGAATGAGATGGTATTCAAGCGTCTCCACTTGGGCACTGTTTCTTACGGGACAGACACGATGGATGAAATTCAAAGCCATATCATTGGCTCCTATGCGCAGGTATATATTTCAAACCTTCATTTGCGTTGTGATTTTAAACCAGCACGGCAGTAGTTTTGATGGGGTTGCAGTGGATTTAAATAGAGTGAAAAGAAGTGTCTGAAATGCTACTGCAGCATTTGCAGATTGTTTGTCATAGTGATTCTGGAGGATGTTTGCTTTAATCCTCTGAAAGCAAAACGCAAACCGTTCCAATTGCCCAGAGACATCTCTAGTTTGTGAGCTGTGTTGCCCAGGAAGGTCTTTGGGTTTCGAGCTCAGTCTCAGTTCACTGATCTCAATTGTGGTGGGGCACTCCTAGGGAAAGATAAAGTTGACTAGGGCTCCTGCTTTACATCCTTGTGTGTGTGGACTTTGAAGATATTCACAGTTTAGTGTCAAGCATAAATAATGGCCCTTTGGGCAATATGTCAGAAGGCAGCAAAACTACAGCCCAGTAAGAGCCAGTGTCTGCGGGAGAGAAGGAAAAGGGGAGAGGTGGGCCTGGTAGATAAGCCAAAACATGCACAACTTGAAATTGCAGGTGAGCTGAATTCCACCTGCAAAGCAGTCTGATTGTATGAGTAGGTACAATCTTACAGTGCAGAAGGAGGCCATTTAGCCCATCGAGTCTGCACCAGCCCTTGGAAAGAGCACCCTACTTCAGCCCATGTATCCATTCTATCCCCGTAACCCATTAATCCTACCTAACAATTAAGGAGCAATTTAGCATGGCCAATCCACCTGACCTACGTATCTTTGGACTACTCGTCCTTCAAATGTCTCTATATCCAATATGTACTGTACTGTTTATTTTTCAAAGTCATTCAGTAGTAACTGAAATACATTCACTTATGTTGCATTTAATTAAATTTTACTTTCAACAAAGATACTTTGCAATACTTACGGGACAGTAAAAGCCTTGGTGCACTGTAAATGAGGTATATTCAGAAACTTCATGAATGAACAACAAACAATTTACTTATCAGAATCTACAAAAGCAGCAGCACGTCTGCAGTTAGTTCTGGAATGTCACCTGCTGATGAGAGCCCCTTCCCCGCAGGGGGTGATGCCCCACTTCGATCAGTCACCCAGGCCAAGTGACCCGTACTCTGCTCTGTTGCCCTTTAAAGGAACAATCTCCACAGCCTCACAGTGTATCTGGAATATGTTCTAATAATGCATGTTCATCAACTGTTTCTACTCTGGAGTATAATTAGTTGCTTGTGGCAGCATAGATGTATAAATTGTGCCGGAATGAGTGGCGTCGCACTACAAATGAGGAATTATATTCCAGTTTAAAAAACATAATCTGCACAGTTGTAAAGCGTGATTTATATTTGGTGTAGCCTTTTATTTTTCTTGGGTAAATGCAACAAACATATTCAAAGTCTCTTTCGTTGAGAGCGTTGGGCTTTTGACAGTTGCACTTCATAGGATTAAAAGTACAGAGTTAGATGGTAGCCTGTATAGTTGTTGGAAAGCTTATGGCTTGTGGAGGCTTGGTAGATTAAATGTTTGTACACAGTGGATTTTTCATATTCCTATTTAAGCATTTATATCAGTTTGAATTCAGGTCATTACTGCATCTAGTTACGTTGTTAGGAAAACAAAGATCGCTTTATGGGATTTATATTTGTATTGGTAAACATTAGAAATAAGGTATAGTTTTAAGTGGGTTTCATTTAATGTTTTTGCCTGGCAGGGTCAAACCTATAGTTAGATTCATGCTGGACAAAGGTGTTTGTATGTGTGGAGGTAATTTATGCTCCAACTGTTTCTGTTTTGCTTAGAGGGAGCTACAGTGTGAAGAATAAATAAACCAGCGGTGGTTGCTTAATAATTGGGGCCTTGTAAGGTAGATATTCTGTTTTTTAAGTTTAATTAATTCGATTGCAGTTCAAGATGGGTAGTGAGAGAGAAGGCAGCTCTCTCAGTTCTTCTAGAAGAATTGGTTTTTGAAGGCTAAAGAGGGAACATCTCTCTCAGCCTTGCTAGAAGAAAAAACATACAATAAAGTAATAGTTAAGAAAACAGATGCCGGAAATCTAAAGTGCATCTAGTTAAGGAAACTATAGAAATGAAGGGAAGTTTCCAAGAATTCTGGGGTTAGGTAAACGGGGACCATGGTATGGTTCAGAAGAATTCAAGGAAGAGTCAATGAAATGTTCTCATTTAAGGAGACAATTGCAGTAATTACATTTAAAGTGGGACTACTAAACTTTAGAGGTAGATGAAACATTTGATGTCATTTAAATACAGTTTGGGAATTGAGAGTTAAAGCAACTTGAGCAGTTTGCACAGCAGTCAAGACAAAGAAATCCTGAAGGGGTTTGTGTAAAATCCTGGACTGGGTTCATTGTTAAAAGTGAAACGGAAGCTTTGTTTTAAAGTGCAATTTGACAAACCTGGTCTAGATTTCAGAATGCAAACAGTGAAGGGAAAACCTACTTATGAGAGAAGATTTTAAAGTGTGTTTTTAAGAAGTGGAGTTTGGAAATACTCATATGACAATCATCTGGGGAGGTGGATTCTGAGGAGACAGCCACAGACATTCATAATTGGGGTTCAGAATGGAGAGTGTACTTGCCCACAGCCATCTTGTGTGCTTGAAAGGGACTTTGTGTTAATGAGACCATTGACCATTACAGATGAAGATATAGTTTGTAATCCATGTTAATCCTAAAATGTGTGTGTAATTGTTAAGATATAGGGGGACTACAGAAGCATTGTACAATAATCCATCTTTTCATGTTTATTAAATGCTTTTTCTTTGTTGCTAAAGCTAATTAGCGGTCCTTTTCATCCGCATTTTATAAAAACAAAATAAAAGTTATGGCCTTTTGAACCAGGATTCCATTCTGGGATCTTCCCATCCAGTCATAACATCAACTGTGATTGTAACAGCTGTAAGTGTAGCTTGAATATCACTGGAACCTGGAATAAAATGGTTGTCAAAGAATGTCAGTGGTCCAAAAGGTTGAATATCACTTCTGGTTTCAAAATCTAAGTTCTGAGTCTCTTAACGTGTTCAAATTGTCTTGCACTGATTAGAATGGATGCTTGCTTATTTTACAAGGGTTAAATATTGTTTCTTTTCTAAGGGGCAATTTAGCGTGGCCAATCCACCTACCCAGCATGTCTTGGTTGTGGGGGTGAGACGCAAGCAGACACGGGGAGAATGTGCAAACTCCACATGGACAGTGACCCGGGACCGGCATCCGCCCTGGATCCTTGGCGCCCTGAGGCAGCAGTGCTAACCACTGCGCCGCCGTGCCTCCCTGAGGGTTAAATATTGTCGCTGCTAGCCAAATGATGCGCAGTAATGATGACATGCAAGGTTTATCTAGTCTCGTATGTACCCATAGAACTACAAGAAAAAGGTTGAAATACAATTATGTTAGATGGTGCCTATTGGCCACAGAATTCCCTTGTTGTGTGTATTCTCTAATTCCAGATGCTGCTGCTTTTCGTTTTAAAATTACCTTGCCCAAAAAAAAATGGTTTTATGAAACTTGTACGGATTTATAGAATTATTTTTCTCACTGCTTCCCACAAAAAAAGTGAAATTCAACTTCCAACAGAAAGTTGTGTGGAGGTCTCTGGTGAAATTTGATGAATCTAGTGCAGTCTGTTGACTTATTTTTATGTACATCTTCTAATTTTAGGACAGAGAGACAGATGAACTGATGAATGAACAAGGCTATCATTAATTGGGATGAGAATTAAAAGACCATCTGGAAAAGCTGGTTGCAATGTGATTAAAGAATCTCAATGAGATTCATCACCAAGAACGCTTATAAGCCAGCGAGTGGGCTGCCATCCTAGTCAGGCTGATGACCAGATACAATATGTTGTAGACATTCTTCATCATGCTCAATTTAATGCAAATATTCTAATGTACTGGGCTGTGGGAAGGTGGAGTTGTGACTCCCTTCAGGTCCTCGGAGAGGGAATGGAAAAGTTGGCTATCTTGAGTTAAAGCCCAGAAGCATTCTATGGAGGGAGTGGACGAGAGTGATGCAGAAGGCAAAATACGGTTGCGGTTGCTGACGTATCATTGTAATGGATTATTATTAAACACATTTTGTTCTGTAGTTCTATGATTTTTCTGGAAGAAGTTGTTATCCATTGCTTACTTAGCTGGCTTTGGAAGTTTTCAAAGATTAATCAGTAAGCCTCAATCAAATCTGTTACGTAAATCTAGTGTAACGTTTAGTCTCCTCGACTCCGCTTTAGCTACAAGACATTAGAACTAGGGGTAGGCCATCTGGCCCCTCGAGCCTGCTCCGCTATTCAATAAGATCATAACTGATCTTTTTGTACGCTCAGCTCCACTCACGTCCACTCACCGTAATCTTTAATTTCTTTACTGTTCAAAAATCTATCTACCTTTGCCTTAAAAACACTTAACGAGGTAGCCTCAACTGCTTCATTGGGCAGGGAATTCCACGGATTCACAACCCTTTGGGTGAAGAGTGTCCTTCTCAACTCGGTCCTGAATCGGTTCCCCCTTATTTTGAGGCCCCCTAGTTCTATTTTCACCCGCCAGTGGAAACGACCTCCCTGCTTCTATCCTTCTATTCCCTTCATAATTTTATATGTTTCTATAAGATCCCCCTCATTCTTCTAAATTCCAATGAGTATAGTCCCAGTCTGCTCAGTCTCTCATAAGCCAATCCTCCCAACTCTAGAATCAACCTAGTGAATCTTCTCTGCACCCCTTCCAGCGCCAGTACATCTTTTCTCAAGTACTGTAACCAAAATTGTACACTGTACTCAAGGTGTGGCCTCACCAGTACCCCACCTCCCTGCTTTTAAACTCCATCCCTCTAGCAATGAAGGACAAAATTCCATTTGCGTTCTTAATTACTTGCTGCATCTACAAGCCAACTTTTTGCGATTCATGGACAAGGACACCCAGGTCCCTCTGCACAGCAGCATGCTGCAATATTTTACCATTTAAATAATCCATTTTGTTTTTATTCCAACCAAAATGGATGACCTTGCATCTACTAACATTGTACTCCATCTACCAGACTCTTGCCCACTCACTATATCCCTCTGCAGACTTTGTGTCCTCTGCACACTTTGCTCTACCACTCAGCTTCGTGTCATCTGCAAACTTTTACACATTACACTTTGTCCCCAACTCCAAATCTGCTACGTAAATTGTAAATAATTGTGATCCCAACACTGATCCCTGAGGCACACGACTAGACACCGATTGCCAACTGGAAAACCCATTTATCCCCGCTCCTTGCTTTCTGTTAGTTAACCAATCCTCTATGCATGCTAATACAAACCGCAAATCAAACTGTGCAACTTTATCCTATGCAGCAGCCTTTTGTGCAGCACCATATCGAACGCCTTCTGGAAATTCAGTTTCACCATATCCCTCTTTGTCCACCACGCTCGTAATGTCCTCAAAGAATTCCAGTCAATTAGTTAAACATGACCTGTCTTTCAGGAACCCATGGTCATCAAACATGCATCTGAGCCTAGATTTTACAATCCCAACTAAGTAGCATTCACTAAAGTGTCTACATTAAATAATATCTACCAAGTACAATGATATGTGTCATCTATTTGGAGACTTAACGTTGAACCAAATCTCTCAACGGTGTTGAGTATTATCCCAATGTAAGTAGCTGTATTAAAATTATTTTTGAGCCAGCCTGAAATATACATGTTAAATAACAAAACACTGCAACTACTCAGCATGTTAGGCAGCATCATTGAGAGAGAAAAATAAGCATTAACTCTTGTTTATCCTCCAGCAGATGCTGCCTGTCATGCTGCGTAGTTGTAACAATTTCTGTTTCTATTTCTGATTTCTAGTATCCACCTACTTTGCTTTTGCAATAAACAGTATATCATGGTGGTCCAGCTAATAAGCAGAACATCTCACCTGTATCAGGACCTACGTAAAAGATGCATTAGTTTTGGAATATCTTTCACACCTCAGAAGCAATCTCCTGTCATTTGCATGCACATCTGTACTGTCCAATAGAAATTTTCCCTGTCTCCTTCATAAATGAGCCTTCGTTGAGAGCCATGAAATATGCAGGTCAAAACGAAGTGGCAGGTCAATTTTGTGATTCTGCAAAAACATTCCTGTTTGGTAAAACTGATGAGCATTTGTCAAAACCCAAGAAAGACTGAAATGTCTGTGTATTTGGTAAGGAATTGCTGTGCCATTTTCTCCCCTGAAATTATCAATAGTCTAATTTAAGAACTAAACGTCAATGACGTTTTGTAATTACTACTTTTCATGTCCAACTTCATTCTCAATATTTATCACAAGACTATTGCCTCCAAATGTCATTTACTAAATAAAGAGTGCTAGCCCTACTGCAATATCATTTTGTATAATAAATTGCCCAAGTGACTTCCATGTTAGCCCAAGGGCAATTTACAATACTGTTATATGAAGTAGGCAGCACGGTAGCATAGTGGTTAGCACTATTGCTTCACAGCTCCAGGGTCCCAGATTTGATTCCCGGCTTAGGTCACTGTCTGTGTGGAGTCTGCACGTTCTCCGTGTTTGCGTGCGTTTCCACCGGGTGCTCTGGTTTCCTCCCACAAGCCCCAAAAGACATGCTGTTGGGTAATTTGGACATTCTGAATTATCCCTCAGTGTACCCGAACAGGCGCCGGAATGTGGCTACTGGGGGCTTTTCACAGTAACTTAATTGCAGTGTTAATATAAGCCTACTTGTGACAATAAAGATTATTATTATAAAATTGGTTTCCCCAAACTATTCTCTAATGATTTGGGCGTATGTCAGTGTGCAGTAATTTGGAAAGGAAGGCTGACGTAAAGAAAATTCTGAATGATGATTTACTCCAAAAAATTCAAAATTCCATTTATACAGTCTTCCAAAGTGATGAAAAACTTTGAAGAGTAGTCACTGTTATAATGTCGGCATGGTTTTATCAATTTGCTCACAGCAAGCTCCCACCGAGAGATGTGATAGCCGACTGGACAACCACTTAACTGATATTGATTGAAGGAGAAATCTTGGCCAGAACACTGGGAGAATTCCTTTCAAGTTAATGCCATGAGATCTTCTAGTTACATAAGGCGTTGGGCAGCAGCATCAACAGTGCATTATTACTCCAATACCGCATGGATGTGTATTCCCTCAATATTGCATCGAAATGTAAAATTAAATTATCTACTCGAGTGTCTGGACTGGGATTTGGACCTTCTGAATAAGACAGAAGAGTGCTCTCACTGAGCTGAGCTTTGCGTGAAGCAAGTCACATACCTGCATAGGACTTTAATTTAAGTTTATTCTAAGACCACTAAATAAAGGCATAGTCTATATTTACTTCTATAACGTTATATGGATGGTACAAGAAAAAGGCCACTTGTGCAGGCATTATCTGAGAGTAAGTGTGTCTGGAGTTCTGAAGATATCCTTCAGTGTTCAGAAGTGCTAAACATCCTCTTGGAAACTATTCGTAAAGTGGTACAGCCACCAAGCAATATTGGTAACTGTTCCGGTAACCAAGATAGCTGTTCCTAAGCAGTGCATAGTAATAAAAGGGGCTAGGAAATAGAGCTATCTTTGAAGATATTTCATGCAGCTTCATTTAAGATGCCAGTTTGTTGGTGCGTTGTGGTTCGATAGGAAGCGTTGTCCTTGGTCAATAAGAAGCCAACATCAAATTTACTAGAGAGGTGGCCTCAACTGCATCAAAGGAAGCACTTTGTCTCACTTCCACAATGTGGGTTATGTTCATGTCGTCTTCCGTAGTGGCATCTTAACAGCGCATGAGCAAGTGTTTTCTTTTTAGATTTTTTAATTGTGTAGAGGAGCAAAACCACCCGGTACAAAGAGGGTCTGAAAGGAAGCTGAAACCAAAAGAAATGGCAGCGGAATTCTCATTGTACACTTTTGCCAATATTTATCTCTCAACCGACTGGTCAATTTTGCCCATGGTGTTTAATAGGACCTTGCTGTGTTTGGTTTGATTGATTTGATTTGATTTATTGTCACATGTACCAAAGTACAGTGAAAAGTATTTTTCCTGCGGCCAAGGGAGCGTACACAGTACGTACATAGTAGACAAAAAGAATAATCAACAAGAGAACATTGACAAATGCTACATCGACAAACAGTGATTGGTTACAGTGCGGAACAAGGAGCCAAACAAATCAAATACATGAACAAGAGCAGCATAGGGCATCGTGAATAGTGTTCTTACAGGGAACTGATCAGTCCGAGGGAGAGTCGTTGAGGAGTCTAGTAGCTGTGGGGAAGAAACTGTTCCTATGTCTGGATGTGCGGATCTTCAGACTTCTGTACCTTTTGCCTGATGGACGGGTTTGTCTCCTTTATCAATAAAGCCCTTCTCGGGCTGAAGCACAACGGAACGTCCAGCCCCTGAAAGGACTGTTATGCAAGTGCAAATATTTGCACTGGGAAAAACGCTAATTCCATTCATAACCGAGCATTTTAATTTAATTCTTGTGTAAAAATCCAGAAAAACCTGAATCTTAAACAGTTTCATCAGTCTAGGGTCAGCATCACAGCACCCGGAGTCGGCGATTGAATCCCTCCGGCACGTTCTGATCAATTTGATCACGGGCTGTTCTCCATTTTAACTGCTAAAAGCAGAGTGTTTTATTTCCATATGCCTTCGCCCTGCAAAGATTTATCAATCTGTTTTGAAATTTCAAAATACCCAGCGGCTGAGACTTTTGGAAGAATGAATTCCAGATTTCCTCTGGGTGGTGTGGAGGTGCTTCTTGCTTTCTTTTCGAAATGGCCTAATTCGAAGATTATGCCCTCTTTTTCTAGATCCCCCTGCTTTCAAATGTCATTACCAATTTTAAAACCATGATGAAATAGTTCCTCAATCTGTTCAACTCGGAATGCAAGTTGAGCTATGCAGATTGCCCTTCTGATTTAACCCTTGAAACCCTGTAACGTTCTGATGACTGCGTTCTATTCCTTCCCAGGCCAATATATCTCTGAGCATCAGTGCCCAAGAGTGACTGCAATTATCCTGTTGGTGTCTGTCCAAGGTTTTGGACAACTGTGACCTCAATCCTGAGTCCCAGTCCCTGTTTGAGATAATGACCAACGTGCCTCAATGACTACAATCCGGTGGCCCTGACTTCAGTCGCAATGAAGTGCTTTGAGAGGTTGGTCATGAAGCGCATCACACCCACTCTCCTAGAACACCTTGATCCACTGAACTTGCATATCGCAACAACCGGTCCACAGCAGACGCCATCTCCCTGGCTCTACACTCATCCTTGGAGCATCTCGACAACAAAGGACTCCTACGTCAGACTCCTATTTATTGACTACAGCTCCGCCTTCAACACCATAATCCCAGCCAAGCTCATATCATAGTGGTCACATTTGCTGATGGAGGCATTTGCCTCCATCCAGAACCATAGCTGCTGTTTAGAAGAAGCCATATTGTGGCTGGTTCTAGTTTCTGATTCAAGTGAACATCTTATCTACTGATTCCAGTGATGCTTTATATATTGAAATGTCTTGTTTAAGACCAAGCTCGCAGTCCCTACAGTTGAAATGGGTTGGAGGGAAAGCCCAATAAAATAAAGTAGACATGATCAGGACACTTTATTGGTTGTGAAGCGTTTTGAGACATCTCGGGTTTGTGAAAGGTGCTGTACAAATGCAAGTTATTTCCTTGCTAATAGGGCGGGTGGAGCTAAGACTTCACAAGGCAGGTTACAGAGGGCGTCCACTTTTTCAGATTTTTCTGAAAGTAGAAGTTCATTGATGGAATACCGAATAATGAATCTTGTACATTACTGCTGTGTCTTGGGCAACGTTCAGTTACAAACATATGATATAGCCATAGCTCTTACAGTGAAAGGCGCATCTGATACAAACGTGCATGTAATATAATTAATATAATTGTCAGTCAGTTCTCGGGGTCTGGCGTTTTTGATTTGACATTGATTTCCTCCACCAATTTTTTAAAATGTAATATGGTAGTCTAGTGGATCTACGATCAATCTATTGTAAGTTGATTATATTTCCCCACTGGAAATGTTTTGTGGCAAAGGGCATAATCTTTAATGAAATTTGTGTGAAATTAAATTATATCAGCATCAATACACATAGCATAATGCAGAGTGAGTAAATCAGCTCAATTTATTTGCTATTAGACCAGCATCCGCATTGGAAGAATACAAATGCAGCATTATTCCAGAAACTGAAGGGGCTGTCAGATGAGTAAAAAGTTAAACCTTTTATTAGGCAACACTGTAATTTGATGGGCAGAAAGTTCACGGTTCAGTAATTTAGCACACCCAGGCAACAAGACACTGGTTAAAATGGAATGAGGTAAGGTCAGCTTAAAGTTAACAGAAAAGTGCTTGATAGAGATGGTGGGATCAGGGGTGTATGTCATTTCACATCCTGGCCAGAAGGCCTTCACTGGGTAGGAGGTTAATAATGGAAAATGATCTGCTTCACTGGAGGAGATAAATTCTGTCAGAAGCAGCTGGATCTTATTGGAGTTTTAGCTTAGATACATGACAGTGCGGAGTTGGTGCTTGTAAAAGACGCAGCATGACTCCAACAATCTAATGTGACAAAGGAGTTATGGAGGTTGTGTCATTTATGCTATTTTTGCCTGTTGTTTTCTGTGTATTGAGATGAGTGGAGAGGATTTTTAACTTTCTGTTAAATCGGGATGTGTGTATACTTGAATGTATCCAATTTATTTAATTTCCTCTGGCTTATTTTCTTTTATTTGGGCACAGTGCTACTTTTTAAAAAATAAAATCCCTTTCCAGCTATTGTATTGCTTCTTGTGCTCCTCCTTCACTGAGGAAGGAAAGTTTTGGGCTGTAAAATGTGCAGTGCCTGTTGGTGAGGTGTCACTTGCAGAGTCTCACTGTTGCTTGCATTTTGCCTTCCCTCCCCAAACTGTAAAGCTGCAATGAAGTTGCTGTGCGCAGCAGCTCAATGTGCTTGAAGCATGCAGGCAAATGTAAATGTCAGTTAATGCAGAGCATTGCATTGAGTTATTTGCTCTCCTGGTCCAATGCAGTGACCAATCCTCTGCTTAATCTTTATAAAATGCTATGCAATACTTGGTAATTTTGTTTACTTTAATTGTTTCAAAATCATTGTCTCTGTCCAACCCTGGCCACCAATCACATTTTAATGTCTAGTTTCAGAGGGTGCTTGCTGCGACCCCTTACTCCATTATCAATAGGGTTTTTTTCTAATGAAACATAAAAGAAAGGGAAACTGTGAAATGGGACAAGAGGATCGAAGAAAAAAGACACTGTGCTTATTTTACACATATTGTATCTTCAAGTTCGCGAGTTGGCACTGGGGCTCACCAGCTTGCTTACGATGTGTGCTTTGGCAGTTTAGTTGTGCTGTTGACGAGCTCTTGAATTTTTTGTAAGATAGATGGAAAACAGCTCTGAATATTCGCCTTGAGGAAGAGCCAGTTTTTAAAAATGAGCTCGTATGACTTGAGCCAATATTATACCCCTGTACTGTGTGGTTAATATAGAATAGGGGATTAACTGGGAATTGTTTCTGAGCTAATTAATATATGAGTGAGGAAGCATAGTGCCGTGGATATTTTATTTTACTTCAGATAAGGATGTGTCCAAATCCAGTGTGCACGTGTAACAACATTGTCAAAATAAGCTCATGATGCTCCAGGGCGATTACACACCTTCAGCTTGGGCTTTCCTAACCAATCTAGCCTTGCCATTAGCGTAGGGATATTTTGAGCTTTGACACAATGTCCGATGCTTTTGTCACCAGGATTTAGGGGAAGAATAATGAGTGTGCGAGCTGTGAAAAATGCCAAGTGGTACTAATTTTGTAATAGCAGATCTAGGATATAGTTGCCAACAGGTGAAATGCTGAGGTTACAATTCTCTTAATGTTGATGGTGTTGGCAGTGAGAGCATGACGATATAAACTGAGTTTCTGAGAGTACTGGTCCACATTTGCAACCCCCTACCCACCCATTGTCTTGGCAATATGCTACATAAACTTTGTGCCAGCACTGAAATGGGATTTGTCTCGTTTGGAAAATTTGACTCCTTATATTTTTTTTCTCCCAAGGGAAATAGTTCACACAGTTATTTGACGGGAAGCAGTGCTGGTACTGCCCCATCCAGCAAAACTGCAACTTCTGCTCCCAAAGTTCGCAAGTCCGTCCACAGTCGCATACATGAAGCTGTAAAAGCCATTGCTCTGTGTCACAATGTTACACCTGTCTATGAATCACGTGCAGGAGTGAATGGAGAAACGGAATATGCTGAGGCTGACCAGGACTTCAGTGATGAAAATCGCACTTATCAAGCCTCCAGTCCTGATGAGGTCAGTTTCTAAATTATGATTCATGTTTATGAAGGTGAAAAAAAATTTGAGATATTTCAAATGTCTGATATTCAATAAATTTGGGACTGCATTGTTCAATATTGCAGGTATTGGTAACCAAATTTAATTAAATTGTGACTTGATCAGATAAGGCATTCTCAATGTGTTTTCTCAGTGATTTCAATGGGGAAACAAAAAAAAAGGCCTTTTTCATAACTTTTAAGGACCCATATTGATGCAATGTACATTGAAATTACATGCCTTGACATCCAAGGGAAAAAATCTAAGTGGATCGTCGTTTAACTTATTGAATATTTTGTACTTAGAATGCTAGATGATGCCAGTGTTTCACAATCACTGAAGCACCATTCTAAAAGCATATTTTATTGAATAACTATTGCGCCCGGGAGCTTTATTTAGCAAAATTGTTCAATTGATGTCTCTCTTTTAAATCATTTAATGTTGGCCGAACGAGGTTTTTCGAAGTAAGCAATATTATCTCTTCACATAAAAACCTCTGGCACCCATCTTACCTTCAGTGTTGACTGAAGAACGGCTCACAATCTGCATGAGCCTTAGGTGCAACAAAATCTTTTCAGTATTGTAAACCTAGCCGTGGGTTTATGCGCCAATACCTTCTGGTTCACATAAATTTGCATTTTGATTTGTCTGTGACTTTTTTAAGTCGGGCAAAGCTTTGTTCCTTGTGCTTCAGTGTAAGTTTGAAGTGAATTGTCAATGCATTTTCCGTTTGGTATATTTGTGAGGCAACTAAAAAGGGGGTCAGGAGTAATATGAAATGATGACCCTTGAAGATAAAAGAGATGATTTATCCAAACTATATTGTACCTGTAACTTTTGTTCCTGCAAAGCCTGCATAACAATGAGCTTTTTTTAAAATCCCAATTCTCCTGCTTTCGTGCTGTTTTTCTATTATGTGGTCTGTCTTCAGTACTTCCCAATATCTTTTTCGTTCTTCTGTGTCACTTCAATTATGTTTTCTGTTTCCCTTGGCTTTTAATTCATCATTTTTTTTTTTACCTTGGACCGTCTGTTTATTTTTTATTTTTTTTGAAACAACAATATTCCTCCCTCTTACTCTGAACCAAGATCACACTGAATGACAGCATGAGATTTCTGTCAGTGAGCTGTTTCTTAATGAGATTTGTCCAGCGGTGATAACTACTTAGTGAAAATTTCAATTGAGCTCCACTGCAGGGAGCATGAACAACCAAGTCGGAAATGGGGTTAAGCTCGAGGCCTTTTAGAGGTGGGGGATGTATCGAAAAGATCAAATTTAATGTAACAGGAGCAAATATACAACCTAGATTAACACGAGCACTAGAAATATATGCAATGGCCCTTAAGTGTGTAACGTTCTTACGATTTCAGAACTGTAGAATAGAAGAATACCAGGATTTCTGTGTATCTTTCTGTGTATCCTCTGTGTATAGTTCAGAGGATTAGATAGGGTGGACAGTGAGAGCCTTTTTCCTCGGATGGTGATGTCCAGGTCGAGGGGACATAGCTTTAAATTGAGGGGAGATAGATATAGGACAGATGTCAGAGGTAGGTTCTTTACTCAGAGAGTAGTAAGGGCGTGGAATGTCCGGCCTGCAACAGTAGTGGACTCGCCAACACTAAACGCATTCAAATGGTCATTGGATAGGCATATGGACGATAAGGGAATAGTGTAGAGGGACTTTAGAGGGGTTTCACAGGACGGCGCAACATCGTGGGCCGAAGGGCCTGTATTGCGCTGTTATGTTCTATGTTCTAAGTTCTGGATTTTAGTTGTGAGATCAATTTTGACTTGTTCGTGACCTTTTTTATTTTGAAACTTCAGTTATCATCTGAAAACACAAAAGTATGAAAATGCAATTTTGATGCTACAACTCCATTTAACTGCATTGTTATGAGAATAAACTTGAAAATTGTAATCTGGTAAACCACTGGAAAAAATATCTCTACCGAATGTTATATCAATACAAAACACTAATATTTATTTCAACCCAAGTTCAAGAATAATTACAAATATTTTTTCTGGTACTGTTTCCCTCAGTTGAATTTCAAGTTCCAATGTTAATGTTTATTTAAAACCTACAAATTGTGTGTCAATCATTATAAACCTTATTGTATTTAAGATTGTGCAAGATTTTTAAAAGTAAAACCATTTAACCAAAATTGAAGCAGTGTGTGCACATGGATACTGTGTTTTTATAATTTGAAGCTTATGCCCATATTGTTTCACGTTGATGTTTTCAGCACAAACTATAGATATTAATGATTTAATATAGAGTTAAACCTCTCGTCTGCGTTATGTTTGCTTTATTGTTAATGGAAAATTTAGTTATGCTTTGTGTTAGGTTTTGTTGTGTGGGCGCAGGAGCTCCAGTAGTACGGTGTTTTGAATTGAGCACAGTGTCTCTGAATAAGCTAGCATAGACATTGACAAAACAATATTATAGTCCAGCTTAATGGGTTTAAGTATATACCCATTGAGTAAGATCCATCATTTTCTTCAAATACAGAAAGGTACACTGACCTAATGTAAAGGCCAAGCATAAAAGGAGATAAACTAAGTGGATAGGTTGATGAAGTGCAAAGGTCACAAGCCTAGCAATACAAGGGCATGCTTTAAACAGTACCTCTGAAGACCTTTGCTCCCTTGTGGTCAGAGGGGAATGATTGGCCATGGTCCTTAATGACTGGTTATTCTCATAAACTAGCTATTTATTTTGTGAGGAATTATATAAAGTTTGCCAATAACCTAGATGTGCTGTTAAATTTAAGAAACACCAGGTGATTTTTAGAAGAATTAAATATATCCATAATGGTGAAAAGCTCGTTATTTGTAATGAGCTAGCAATTTTTAGCACTGGCTGTTGTTTATAGTGTTCTGTGAATAAGAGCGCAGATTTCATTAAAAAAAATAATAATGGTACTGTTGCATCAAAAATCAAGTTGCTCTTTAGTCACGGGTGTGCTTTAGTTAATACGTATAACATGCTTGTGGAAATTAGACGAGTCACTTTTTTTTTTGCTGTTGCATTCGTAACAGATTCGAGGAAAATAAATGCCTAACAAACTTTAAATTATGCTGCTTCATTTTTGAAAAATGCCCATTTTAATCCAGGGATTTGGATTCCCCCATGTGTGTTGAAATGTTGTTGTGGTGCAATATTTTTGATTGAAGGAATAATGACTCAAAAATTATTTTGTGTACACGTTTTACATCTCAAAATGTACTTTGATATCAGAATTGATTCTAGCATCACAAAGGATAGATGACACTGGGTTCACGTTAAAGATAATACACTGCTGTTCCTTAATTGCAAAAGCAGTATTTAATTGTAAATCACCAGTGTGTTGAGGCTCTGTGTAAGTTTCATTTTCAAACTAAGGAAGTGGAATCAGTGTTACAAATTTGTGCTGATTTTTTTCTTTTTCTCTATCCCAAAATATTTATTTGAGACACTTTTTTGTTGTTTGTAACAAAATGACATTGGAAAAATTCATCATTCAGTCACGATGGCTGGTGTAAATTTTAAATCGGACACAGCTGTTTTCTCGTGTCATCTTTGCATAAAATGAATGAATTATTGAAATATTTGTTGAATCTGTGCCCACACCAAACTAGTTGGCACCAAATTGAAAAAGGACAGAGGCACCAAGCAATGGTGAAGTGTTAAAAGCCCCAATATTAATTCTGCAGAATATTTTTAATGTATGTTTTACAGCTGTATACCAAAGTAGGTGCATAACCCACTTGCATTTGGGGCTGATTTAGCACAGGGCTAATTCGCTGGCTTTGAAAGTAGACAAAGGCTGGCCAGCAGCACGATTCAATTCCCGTACCAACCTCCCCAAACAGGTGCCGGAATGCGGCGACTAGGGGCTTTTCACAGTAACTTCATTTGAAGCCTACTTGTGACAATAAGCGATTTTCATTTCATTTTTAATTTGTCTTCTCACCATATACTCCGATTTTAATTTGCTATTGCAGTAATGTTGGTTATTGACAATGACAATAACATGAAAATTAGCTGCATCCCATATTGTAATGAATTTAAAGTACTATTTTAATTATTTTAGCACACAATACTGCTTTTCTGCACTTTGGAACAATCTAAACTTATTTTACAGAGCTGCAATAAAGTCGCCATCTAGTGTCTTATAGGAAATTAGAACTGCTGTGAAATGTTTACTAATTCATGAGCGAAGGAAATACAACTTTTCGGTAAAGCTCGTGTTGCTGGTGTAAAGAATCTTAAAGTTTCCAGTATCTGAAAATGTATGTAATTTAAACAATTGCATAAATAAGCAACCTATTACTTAAAATTATGCCTTCCATGTTTGTAACAAGCGTGATGGTTAACAAAACATATTATTGGGTCATTTTGAAGACTTTCCGGTGAATGTTTTGAATCGTGTAAATCATTTTGGAGTAATTCTTTAAAATTCATTTTCCAAATGACATTTTGAATTTATTTCTAAAAATAAAATTTCATAAGATTTAGCCATATTATTAATGTTCAATATTGTAACTAATGGTTAGCTGGAAATAATTAACATTTTCTTTCACTTTGATATCGGAGTAACAACTCTTCCTTCTCCGTTATTGATTTGTTGTAGCATTAAGGACAGTTGTGCAGAATTACAATGAAGTAACACCACTTTAAGTGTAATTTATGAAGCAATGTTTTAAGGAATGCTGGGCAGCACTTGAAAAGTGGGTGGTGAAGATACTGGTCATGCTGCTGGGAATCATTTGTAAAATTAATTAACGGGGTCCACAATAGCTCAGTGAGTTTACCCAGTCGGTAGCTGAACCAGACAAATGGCAAAAGCCAGGGTCTGGCATCCTAATCTGTGCTGAATTCTCTAATCTTGTCCTGAGCAGGGTTAGAGAGTTCTACCCTCCGTGCTTGTGTGCGCACCTTTCGGAACTGAGAGCTAGTCAGGATGCCCACTCTCGATTGCTATCGAGTGAAACCTGCCGGGAGTACTCATGGGGTTGGGGGAATCAGCGGTCAGGCCCAGTTCTGATTGCACACCCAGTCGGCATGCCAATGCTTACAGTTGAGGATCGCACATGTTTAATGTTTACTTGAGCATGACAGCTTTGAATAAGCCGTTCAAAGAATCTTCAGATTGGGAGGGCCAAGATTAGCCAGGTTGAAATATCTAATTTACTGACGGTACAGAACTTTGTCTTCATTTTGTTCATGTAAAATTTTCACGGTTTTCCTTTTCGAATTAACTGTTCAATTTCTGGGCAGCACGGCGGCGCAGTGGCTAGCACTGCTGCCTCACGGTGCCAAGGTCCCAGGTTCGATCCTGGCTCTGGATCACTGTCCGTGTGGAGTTTGCACATTCTCCCCGTGTTTGCGTGGGTTTCACCCCCACAACCCAAAGATGTGCAGGCTAGGTGGATTGGCCACGCTAAATTGCCCCTCATTTGGAAAACATTTATTGGGTACTCTAAATTTATTTTTAAAAAACTTTTTTCTGATACCTATTGAAATTAAAGTCATGAATTTTAAATGGGTTCACTGGCGTTTTTATTCCCAATAAATATCTGTTCCAATTTTTAACGGGATTCATGCAAAAAGGGTCAGTTCTCCCTTTGGGCAAATACTGCATCATTTATGTCCTCCAACAGTGCCGTGTGCAAGCGGCGCATTGATGTGTCTTTAACACCTTTTACGTTAACAGTTTGCTGAAAGCTTTTTCACAAAAATACTCCTCATCTGAACCAGGACTCTGGGGTAGGGGAAAGATGAGATGTTCCTAATGCAGAGCCAATCAAGCGACACCTGGAAGTGAGCTGTAACATTTTTGGACAATAAAGGGGCTTTCTGATGTGAGATATTAAAATTGCCTTCTGAGCTCTGCTGCAAAGTGCTTAAAACTCACTTTGTAAAACTGTTTGGCATGTGTTCTTACTTTCCCAGAGCAGATTGAAATGTGAAGCCACCACTGAAATTCATGACGTTTCATTGTTTTAGTTCAAGCCAACGGAGGAAGCACTTCATAACTGGAACAAACTGACACGTGTCATCAGACCACGTGCATTTCTGATCAGTTCAACACAGAATCCCTTTGCCACTGATGCCATGAAGGAAAGCCACAGCCAAGGCACTAGTTATGGAGAGGAAGAAGGCAGTCAGGGGATAAGGGATTAAAGTGTAATAAGTATTTCTCTAACTTATTACTGTGTGTCAATATACAAATATGTTACTTGGCTAAAACAAATTTTAATCTAATTATAAAGGCTTTAGTCATGTGAAATGGCAATAAACATGACTGAATTGGCACAGTTTACATATGATCTCTAAACAAAAGGTAATGATCTACCGTGCTAGTTTACCAGAGGTCACCAGATAAAGCACACAATGAGGTTTCTGTGTATAATTGTTAGAGGGCATTTATATTATGCTTTCATGTATTTAACTAAAAGTGTCTATAAAAAATGGAAACAAAGTGAAATGGAGCTTGTGTGTTTGAAAAATAAATATTTTGTTACCCAAATAACAGTTGTTCACATAACATCTTCAAAAGTCATGTTTACCACTGATCTCATCTCATGTTTACACTTCAATGTGACTTTAATCCTTTGCCATGTACTTGGCTGTTTGTTTTAAAAATGACTTTGAAGGTAAAATCTAACAAGAATTTGCTTAATGGCAAATAATCTCAATAGAAAGGAATGTTCCTCACCAAGGATGTATAATCATTGTACCCGTAAGTATTTCTTGTTAAAGGGACAGGTGGCCTATTTCTTAATACCGTTTTGTTGGCCCATGCCATTGCCAAAAAGAGCTATCTGGGAAACCCACACTAGTACCAATAGTCAGGAAAGGAACTTCCCCGCAAGGTTAAGTTCTATTTTTCAAAGGAATTTCCTATTGGGTGATTTACTCCTGTTTAATGTTAATCTTCAATACAGTACCTGGAGGATTGACTTAAGTGTTAGGAGCTAAAATAGATTCACCAAACAGTATGCAATGTACAATTGTCCAAATTAAATAGTTGAATCATCTGAGATATGATACTAATTTTCTTGATCTTCGATGTAAACAGTGCTGCTTTTGACCGCTTTACTAATAGAGAATGGTCGTACAGCAAATTATTCCCTTTGTTTTCAGATGCCTCGCCCCAAGCTCTGGAATTCCCCCCCCCCCCCCCCCCCCCCCCCCAACCCCTTGACCTTGGTTAGCACTGTTGCTTCTCAGCGCCAGGTCCCAGGTTCGATTCCCGGCTTGAATCACTATGTGTGGAGTCTGCACGTTCTCCCTGTGTCTGCGTGGGTTTCCTCTGGATGCTCCAGTTTCCTCCAACAAGTCCTGAAAGACGTGCTGTTAGGTGGATTGGACGTTCTGAATTCTCCCTCCGAATACCTGAACAGGTGCCGGAATGTGGCGACTAGGGGATTTTCACAGTAACTTAATTGCAATATAAATGTAAACCCACTTGTGAAAATAAGATTATTATTATTACCTTAACTATGTGTTTTTCCAATAAGAAAAACCTTAAAACTGGCCCCCTTTACCAAACATTGGTCACCTGATCTAATATCTCGTTTTGTGGCCCCGTGTCATACTTTGTTCAATAAATGATCCTGTGAAGTGCCTTGAGAAATGTTATGTTAAAGATGCCATATAAACACAAGTTGTAATCGAGCAATAGCCTCAATTCATATTTTGATTGCCTACAAATGTTATATAGAATTATAAGATATTTACAGTATAGAAGCTAACCATTTGGCACATCAAATCCATGAGTTTGTCACATAAACCATCTAGTCTAAAATCGTTCTCCCTACCTAAATTTATTTTTAAATAGTTTTTGTGAATTCTACCTTCACAGCCTTTGGCAAAGATTTCCACAATTTTAGCCACTCTCCATAAAATAAATACTTTTCTAAATATCCTTTTAATCCTTTTTGTGATGATTTTAAAATTGTGCTTTTCTGTAACCATCTCACCAATCACTGGAAACAACCCATCACTATTTACCCTATTACGCTTCATAATCTGAGCACCTCCGGCAGATCATCTTTAACCTTCGCTGTTCAAGTGGGGGGGGGAAGAGAATGTACAGCTCTCTGCATTAACCATTTCCTTAGTGGGGACCTGGAACTGTACATAATACTTCAGTTGCAGGCTAATGTAGGCATTTGGACAAGTACAATATTACTTCCTTACTTTTGTATTCTGTGCTTCTCAATGCAAACCCCAGTGTGTGAACATAGCATGTGATGCTAGCTTTTAACGGCCGAATGCACTTGGCCCCTCTACTCCACTCTTGAAATTCTTACATTTATGTTGCGTTGACTTTTCCCTATCACTTGCCAATTGTACTACGTCATATTTCTCTACAGTGGACAACATCTGCCACTGATTGATTTATCCGTCTTCCTATTCTGGCAGTATTTCCACAAGTCTCATTGCACTTTGTCAAATCCCCAGTTTGGAATCAACAAATGTAACTATATTCTCCTCTGCTTGCAGTGCAGGTCATGTGTATATAAATAATAAACAAGACCGGCCTTTAATACACCTCTGAAACAGCACTTAACTCTACTATCCATTTTGCCTTTCAATCAATTTAATATCCTTGTGGTCACATTCTCCTTGATTCCATTTATTGCCATCTTTGGCACAGGTCTCTTGTGTGATATTCTATCAAATGCTTCCTGAAAATCCATATAAGCTACTTCCACAGCCTTATCTTTATCACTCTTCTGTTTTTTTTCCCCCAAAGAAGAGGAAACTAATAACGATTACTATTACTATTGAATGTTTCATCCAACAGCTGCCTTGTGGTGGCAGGTGCTGAATGGCTTCTCTTAATTAAATTTTCTTCAATAATAATCTTTATTATTGTCACAAGTAGGCTTACATTAACACTGCAGTGACATTATTGTGAAAATCCCCTAGTCACCACACTCTGGCGCCTGTTCGGGTACACTGAGGGAGAATTCAGAA
This sequence comes from Scyliorhinus canicula, assembly GCF_902713615.1. Taxonomy (NCBI): domain Eukaryota; kingdom Metazoa; phylum Chordata; class Chondrichthyes; order Carcharhiniformes; family Scyliorhinidae; genus Scyliorhinus; species Scyliorhinus canicula. The sequence continues at coordinate 180,548,930 of NC_052155.1, read as the reverse complement.
CGTCCAATTCACCCAACAGCACGTCTTTCGGGAATTGTTGGCGGAAACCCAGGCAGAAACTGGGAGAACATGCGGACTCCACGCAGACAGTGACTCAAGCTAGGAATTGAACCCGGGACCCTGGCGTTGTGAAGCAACAGTGTTAACCACTGTTCTACCGTGCCGCCCAAGTGCCTCCCAATATTCCATACTGTAAACTCGCAATTTATCAACATGTGAAGCAAGTCTAATGGACCTTGGCTGTTCTTAATTCATAATTCCCTCATTCATGCCCTGGTCACTTCCAGATGTGACTATTCCAATGCCCCCATTCTCCGCACCCCTTAAAAATTTGCTGCTCATAATATATCCCGCACAAAGTTCTCACCATCCAGACTTTGGTTTTGTTTGACAAATTCTCCTTCCATTTAATCAGGATCGTGCTGCTCTTCGCCATCTTTCAAATAGTTTTTTTCTTTTTTTTATTGCCTTTCATTTTTCTCTCCCCTTTTTCTGTCCATGCAGTGAATGTGATTACATTGTTCCCAAATAATCTCTTCTCCTAGGTCACCAAATAAACTGTCACACCCAGAATCAGATCAAATAGTGATTTTTTACATGCTGGAGTAACAATGTATTTAATAAGAAAGTAATCAAAAGCGCACGGCGAATAAGCCTTCTGTCTCACACCGCAAACATTTTCTCTGTCCCTTTATTCATTTCCTCCCTGCCTTCTACCTCCTCCTAGCCACTTCTGCTACCTCCTACTGCCTTGCCAAATGCCAGCCCTGCCCTTCCCACCATGGGTCTTCATCCTAATCATCTCCCTCCAGATTTCCGCTGTCCCTCGCTCTCTGTTGTACCATTTTCCAGGATGTGTTCAAGAACAACACAAAGTAGAGTATAAAAAGTAATATGCAAGCAAAGATGCAGTGAGAAAAAAATGTGTGACAGCTATTACAAAAAGAAAATGAGTGGACTGCAAACAAAAGGGAGAGCGTACAAACAGATTAGTCAGTACCAAAACAGCGGAGAAGCTGTTCTTTAAAGAGACGATTATTATTGCCACTGGAGATCAACTATATTATATGTTTCTTTGTATAATGCTCCTGTCATTATAAAATGCTACATTTACTTGCTTGTCACTACCGATGCCATGGAGACTCGCCAGGGTACAGTAGCCTAGTGGCTATGGTGCTAGACTCGAGGTTGAGTTCAAAAATCCCCACTCTGCAGGTTGAGCAATTAAATACCGTTAGTCCAGTAATTGATGAGCTGATAACTGGGAAAATGACCACAAAACTGATGAGTTGCTTTTTTATTAAAAGAAATGCCCAATTGGTTCATTAATGTTCTTTAGTCAGGGACTTAACATCTCTATCCAGTCCCACAGTGCAACTAGCAATGGACAATACGCATTATCATCGACACCTCAAGAAGAAAAATGAAATATTAGCGGAATAAATATAACCATCAGATAAATATGACTTGCACTGCATTATGTTCTTATTTGTCAATAAAAATGACCACACTTTGATCAACCTATACTCATTTGCGAAATGTGTAACTGGCTTTGTCTTGTTTAAGATGAATATTAGAAATTTATTTCACTACGACTTGAGTTTGAAGTTAGATTATGTACCGAGTCCAGTTTTGTTAAAAGAGTGCATATTCATAAACTCAAGTCGTTTATACTGTGTATATTTCTGCTGGCATAGCTGATGTTTGGAAATTGTACACATTTATAAATCGTTCCGAAGAAATTTAAAATTCAGTAGATACTTGATTCATCTCAGCCAGGAGCGTAGATATATTTGTTTAAAACAATATTGCTCACAGGTAAAATCACAATGTTTGCTATGTCCCTGTCGTTTTGGTAAATTTTGGGTTTTCTGTGTCTTGTGTGTTAACCAGACAATTATAGATTGAAGCAGAGTGGTGCAGGATCTTTGAACAGGTAAAACAAGCCAAGATAACGGCAGTGAAAGCTGCTAATTCAGACAGGCTGTTAAACCAAACAGAGCTTCAATAATAAACAGATGTGAGTCACCAAATATAGCATGCTTTACTCTTCAGTACAATGGGGCATAAAATTAAATGATAGTGTATTAGCAGAGATACAATTTGCAGGTCAAGTTGTAATAGTAACCTTTCACGGAGCAAATTGGAAATGAATCTTTGAGTATTGAATCATTTGCAGCTGACAACATCCTGTGCAAAAGTTATTCTACCACAGAAAAAATTATAGTATTGTAATTACAATGATTTTACTGACTAACTTTTAAACACGCAAATGAGTGCACCAAAATGACTTGAGCCTATCCAATGAGCAAAGTTATAGGGGGAAAAAAATACAAATTCAAGGACCTTCAGCTTGATTGATGTGACACAAAAATGCTACTTTAGATCTTGGAGAATGATTAAATTATTAGAAAGAAAAGCTTAAAATTCTAACCTTGTCATATTTAGCTGCTGTTTGCAAAAATGCTACTTTAGGAGGAAGGTCACATAAAGTGGACCATTCATAAAGTTAATCGCATTAGCTCAGACATGTTAAGTAGCAAGGGGTTTTATTGCATGCTTTTCAGTTTTAATTATGGTAAATACATTTTGTTGTATCAGAAATCTGAGCCCTGTCCTGGTATTTTGATAGGCTGCTAATCGATCTTACTCAATAACCTGCTTATGTTTTTGGGTAAACATGTTTCAAGAATTTGCACTATTGTGATTAACACCATGCTATGTTTAACACGTGATCTATGAGATCATTTCCTTCTCTACTAAACTGATGACAAACATTGAGTGTTCTGTTGTAGGTCAAAATGCCAGTTTGGCTGTTTTAACCATAATAAGTCTCAAAAGGAATAAACTTATTTTTGGTAATATAAAGTTGATATTCTTCAGATATCAAATTATGATTGATTCATTTGTATTCCATGGGGATATCATTATTTTTAAAAGTCGAGTGTTTTGAGTTGCCTACCTCTTCCATAAATCCCCTACTTGCTCTGAAGAATTTTGTTTATTTTGTATTATCTCATGGCATACAGTTCTCTTCACTCGGGTGATATACATTCTGACACTTGACCTCGTTTAGATATCGCCGACCTTGTGTGTGGGCGTCTTCAATGCATTGGGCAGAAAATTGTGATTGACCTTTGATATTTGTTTAGGTGGCCCTTGTACAGTGGACACAAAGCGTGGGTCTGACATTGGTGAGCAGAGATCTCTCATCTATGCAGCTGAAGACCCCTGGTGGACAAATCCTTCCATTCATCATTCTACAGGTTTTTCCTTTCACATCTGAAAGCAAAAGAATGGGCATCATTGTCAGGGTGAGTTTTGTAAATCAGCGTAGACAAAAATGCATTGGAACATTAAAATATTTATTGTGTGCTAAATCCTGCAAAACTGCTTTAAGCTAAAGCTCATTTACAGCTTTTGGGCAACATCGAAAAGCATTAGCATCCTTGTCTGAATGTTATCACATGTCAAAGCCATGGTAGGTGTCTGCAGCTGCTCCTGGCATAAACCACCTAAAAACACAATGGAGTGTTCATGTAATAGTGAATGTACTAATACAACACATTGCTGTTTATGACAGAAAGCAAACATGAGACGTTACATCTGCTAGTAACAAAGGCGCGAGAGATAATTATAAAATGCAAATATGAATTTAAAAATCTATGCATCAATAGGTGGAAGAGGAAGGGTTTATGGAGCTAAAAGTCAAAGATGTTTCAGAGTTAGCGTATTGAATAACTTCCATTGATGAACTTCTGGTGCTTTGCTTTATAGGTCATAACACTTAAAATCCTTTTAAGTGTCGCATTTACACAGAAGTACACACTTTTTTACCACATTTGAAGGTGATTGAAATAAACATCAATAATGCCAAACATTCAGACCAACAATCTCTCTCTGTTCCTCACATCTCCCACTCCTCTGCTCTGCCCTCTCCCTAATAAAATCTTGGATTTTTCCCTTGTTTTTAGAATGTGCTATTTCACGTTGGTGCAGGTAACTCTGCTACATCCCCCAGTCACCATTCTGTATATTGATCCTGGATAGTGAATTCCTCCACACGTGTATTTGCAAGCAGCAGTTATTAGCTAGTGAATAAGAACTCTGCAAGACAGTGAGGGTTTTTGATTTGATTCTGTACCTTACCTGGAGATTAGGCAAATGTTTGGACTGTACGAGAATCCCAACAATTTGAGACTGAGGGGGAATATACTAAACCACAGGAGTGGTAACACTTTTTTTTATTCTTATTTTTTTTAAATAAATTTAGAGTACCCAATTCATCTTTTCCAATTAAGGGACAATTTAGTGTGGCCAATCTACCTACTCTGCACATCTTTGGGTTGTGGGGGTGAAACCCACGCAAACACAGGGAGAATGTGCAAACTCCATACTGACAGTGACCCAGAGCCGGGATCGGACCTGGGATCTTGGCACTGTGAGGCAGCAGGGCTAACCCACTGCGCCATCATGCTGCCCAGGAGTGGTAACACTGACCAGTCAGTGTGTTTTGTAGCAAAACCAACTTGAATTTAAATACAGAATTAATATTTAATGACAAAGAAATAGTTTTACAACAGTTCTTAAATAAAAGGGGAAGAAACGTTTACGATCTATACATGACACTGTATATTCCTAGACGGTATACTATTAAGCAGCGCAATACATTTCAAATGCCATTTAATTAATAAAGTTAACATTTAAGGGATCCATGCTTCTCTGGGCACCTTTGGAGAGAAATCCTTTCAAGAGCAACCTGAAAATCCTTCTGTCTTGTCAGACACTTTTCTTCAACTTAAAATCCAATAGCAGACTGCAAAACTACAGCGGGACCTGGCTCCTTCTATTAATTACATGATCTGTATCCCTGGCATAAGGCATTCTCCGGTCTCCTCCCTCTAGGATGTCCCATGACCTTCTCAAGTTACCCACACCCCAGGGATCCTCATCTCAAAAGTTACCCCATTCTTTCCATATGAAAATACACTGCTATCATTGTTAGTGAAACCAAAGTAGTTTTACGGGATTTATGTTTGTATTGGTAAACATTAGAAATAAGGCACAGTTTTTAAGTGTGTTTAATGTTTCTGTGCCGGAAAGGGGTAAAACCTATTGTAAGATTCATTCTGGATAAAGGTGTTTGTATGTGTGGGGGTTAGTTAAGTTCCAACTGTGTTTCTGTTGTGATTAGAGAGGGCTAAGCTGTGAAGAATAAATAAAGTAGCAGTGGTTGCTTACCAGGGTCTTGTAAGGTAGAAAAGCTTTTAATCTTTAGTTTAGCTAATTTGAGAGGTAGTGAAAAGAGAAGGCAACTCTCAGCTCTTCTAGAATTAGTTGGTTTAGAAGGCTAATGAAGGAACATCTGTCAACTTTGCTAGAAGAAAAGCCATAATATAGAGTAATGGTTAAGAAGGCAGATGTCAGAAACCTAAATTCCAGCTACATCAGGAAACGAGAAATGAAGAGAAATGTCCAAAGTCTCGAGTTAAGTGAACAGAGACCAAGGTATTGTTCAGAAGAATTCAAGGAAGAGTAAACAATGTGTTCTAAGTTAAAGAGACAATTGCCGTAACTGAATTTAAAGTGGGACTACAAACTTTAGAGGTAGATGAAACATTTGAATAAATTTCAATACATTCTGAGAGTTGAGAGTTAAAGCAATTGTGAGCAGGTTGCACAGCAGTCAACACAAAATAAACCCTAGACTGGATTCGCTGTTAAAAGTAGAGTGGAAGCTTTGTTTAAAAGTGTCATTGGAAAACCTGGTCTGGATTTCGGAATGCAAACTGTGAAAAGAAAGCATAACTTTGAGAGACTTTAAAGTGTGTTTTGGGAAGTGGAGTTTGGAAACCTTCATACGACAATCATCTGGGGGGATTTTGAGGTGACATCCCAAATCATTTGGGGTTCAGAGTGAAGTGTGTTTACCCACAGTCATCTTGGGTGCTTAAAAGGAACTTTGTGTTAATGAGACCATTGTAGATTAAGAGGTACATTGGAGTATTGTATTATAATCCAATTTTTCCATCAGTAATAAATGTTTTTTTTCTTATGGTTAAAACTAATTAGCGGTCCTGTAGCAATGTTCTTCCATGTTTTGTAAAAAAAACATCAGTGTTTTGAGCCAGTGTTCCACGATGTGATCTTCCTGTCCAGTTATAACGTCAACTGTGACTGTAACGTGACAGCAGGGTTACTTTTAATAGAGTCATTGGATGGAGAAGCAGTGGGCAGGCACAACGTTCTGCTTTACAAGGAATGGCAAGGGGTTATTACAGTTCAGATCAAAGAAGCGGTCAAGGACCAGGAGAGAATTCACCATGGTCACTAAGTGGCTAGAAAGAGGAGGGGAATAGCCTGGTGTAACTTTTTAAAATTAGGCTCGATATGTCCCAATGTAAACTTTTATATTTTACTTTGACGTTTAGGATGATTCTTCAGGGGAAATCACATTCTATATGAAAGGAGCTGATGTGGCAATGTCAAGCATCGTACAATACAATGATTGGCTGGAAGAAGAGGTAAGGACAAATTGTTAACATTAGACGAATTGGTGCAGAAATTAGCCCAAATAAAATGCAGGGAACATTCCTTGTGCCTGAACAGGTAAACCTGAGCCGCATATTGGCCTTTGACCCCACTTAAAAGAGACTGATGAACCTTGGATACCTAACCATCTTCGAACAGCTAGCCAATGAAGAGGCTTTGAAATTCGGGTTGCAGTACACCAACAGCAGCCTTTGATTAGGTTGCTAAAGGGGAAGGGACTCCAACTGGGAAATGTAGAGTGGTCTGGTAGAAAGAGTCGACTGTGTCTTGCAGCAGCTTGTGATTTTAATGCCCAGCTGAGAGGAGCAGTCTTGCTCTTCTCTGCATTAAATTTAAGTATTTTGTTTGCCAGCCTAACCTTTTCATAGTAGCCTGCAGTGGTCAGTTGCACCTTGTTAGGCTGCCAGAAGACCTAGTTTTCCTGAACAAAGTCAGCCTAATCTGTTCAGGATAGCCCGTAGAGGACTCATACAGGTATGCAGCCCCTTAATTTGCATATGCCTATTTCAGGTGTGGGACCTAGACACCTACCTTTTTGCCTTTACTGATGAACCTGGATGATGGACTGCGGGTCTGGAATGTGCTCATGCTTCCTGCCCATCATATTGGACGATAAGGGAATAGTGTAGAGGCACTTTAGAAGGGTTTCACAGGACGGTGCAACATCGTGGGCCGAAGGGCCTGTACTGCGCTGTAATGTTCTATGTTCTATATTGGAGGCTCAGACACCCATGCAATGTCATCAGATTTCTAGGTCATTGATTCCTTGGCTTGGTTTGGTAACTTAGAACAAACAGTGCGGAATTAGTAAATATGTTCAGAATGTCCAGTTTGATCCTTCCACAGATCATGAATAATTTGCATTATTCTGGTTTAATGGGGCAATTACGACACCTACAGTCAATGCAAGTAGTATCTCAAACCTGGCTATTCAAAAACTGGTATTGACTGAAGCCAGACCTTTTTTTAAGCTGCCTTACATGAGTTTTTATTATTGAGATGAGTAAAATAACTTGCCAGATTGTTGGGATAGGTGCTGCATTGGCGGAGTGACTCGCCTACTAGTTATCAGCTTTGCGTGCCTGTCTTTTCTTGTGCTCTGAGTGGTCTGAACGACACTTGACCTGACCCAGCTCTGCCTGAATTGCACAACCCAAAAACTGGCAAGATCTGAAATCTGATACATAGTCGGCTTCGAGGTGGCCGGTTTTGAGACACTACCTTTACTTTGTTATTGGAAATGCCCTTCATCGACAGGTGCTTTCGGACAATTTGGTTCATTCGGTGGTTGGCTGTAGAGAAATGTTAAAAATGTCGCAACCATAAGTATTCGGTATTTACAATTAATTCTAATATCTCCTACTGTGTTTACAGTTGCAAAGCGATACTCTACAGCAATATAAACAAAGCGGGTTGCTGCAAGCCTTTTGCACATGTAAATATGACCTTGACTGGAAAGGAAAGACCATCTGGCCCATCCAGCCCATCCCACATCATGATGGCTGCAACATCATGACTCAACACTTATCACACACACACCCCACCCCAGGAATGAAGCCCATCACCTGAGCCCTCAATTCATTTGCAGCTGACTAACTGCTGACCACCCAATTTCCATTTTTGACCCCATTCTTATGAACACATTTGACACTTTCCTTTATTAGGAATGGAAATAACTAATGGCATCACAGATATCCAGTTTTTGTATGTGTATGTGGAATGATGCAGTCTATACTGCCTGTTTCTCAAACAAAGATAGGTATGTATCCAAAATATGTATATGTTTGACAGCTCCAGAGGCTCTCGAAAACCCTGCAGTATTTATGATTAAGCAGCTCTTTATCTTTACCTTCAACAGTGTGGGAACATGGCTAGGGAAGGACTGCGGATACTAGTGGTGGCCAAGAAATCCCTAACAGAAGAACAGTATCAGGATTTCGAGGTATAATCATACTCCCGGCTGGAGCAAGCGTTTTCCAATAGATCTTGCTCACCAAAATAACCAGCAATGTTCTGTGCCATTCACAAAGAGGAGATTTTCTTGTTCGCTTTGAAAGGAGATTTACTTGAAGCGTAATTTTCTCTCTCTCTCTCTCCACCAGCAGCCTAACGTTTTACCGATGCTCATTAATTTCCTCCTTCAGACTTTTAAAGTTGCAGGATATTAAAACGATTGCAGTTTAAATTGACCCATGTTGAAAATGTTGTTTGCCCCCCCCCAACACCACCACCACCACTTTTTTCCAGGAGGCACCAGACCAGTTTCCTGCAGGGTTACAGTTTCATCGCTCGGCCTTGGCTGATCCTGGTGGCCAGCCTACATGTGTAAATGCCAGCAGGTTATTTAACAAGATCTGCAGCTGGCTTCACCTTGCTTTCCATCCACAGGTACTTGGTACTTTCCTATAGAATGTCAGTGGATAACAGATAGCAGTGGAGGAACACTGGCTCACCTGTCTCTGTAACCCTGGGGTGTTGAGACTAATTGTAACACTTCTGTTGAAGCCATGGCTCGGATCTGGCTACTTAATAACAGATTAAGGTTAAAACCATAGACCTTAATGGTTGTCGCGGAGTAGCATCCCAGTTAATAGTGATGATCAAATTACTGGTTGACGTTCCCTTTCTTGCTCTGCACCTAAATAATGACCACATGGATCAAAAAAAAACAGGCAAGGCCTTTTTACAGCTCTCTTACTGATGGCTCATGGAAGTTGCATTGGAGCTGGGCAAATACCACTACCTAGCACCAGATGGACTCTCAGACTAAAGCAGTGGCGACCCTCGGGATGTATGTCCTCTCATGAATGGACACTCAGCCTAGATTTAACAAGCTAGGTTATCAAAGAAAACAAACTCGTGAGTCCCACAGAATGCTGCTGAAGTTATTTTTCAGCTCCGATGTAACAGAGCCATAGCCTTGGACAGATTGGGAAGCAGCTGCTGGCCAAAGCAGGATAGGTTGTTGTATCTTATGGCAGTCGGCAAGTCTGATTTAAACAAAAGATACAACACCGATAGAGTGGCCCCAGACTTTTGACTTTAGACATTTTTCTTGAGAAATCTAAGAATTCTGATGGCAGCTGTGATGGGTGCGAGGAGGATCTTGCATTGGGCTACAGTTTGCCTGATAATGGGTTCACCGACCACTGCAATCTATTGTACGCAATATAATGTTCATTTGATCTTACCACCAGATGCTGCTGGATCTGGGCTTGTGCGCTTGCTGTTACTTCTACCCATCTTCGCTATTACTGTAATTGTCCCAAAATTATGAAAGTGCAGCTTTTTGCCACCTATCTCTACATTAGTGTTGAATTTGGTTCTGCATAAGCTGCTATCGTGTCTTTGAACTGGGCTCTGGTAAACCAGCTTCCGTTGTGGTAGTTGCTTTATAAGATTTAATCTGGCACAGAAGGTTGGCAAACTGTAAGAGATGTCGGTACATCTGAATTGATGTATGCTGCTTGAAGTCAGTACCCCAGCAGTATTCCTCTTGTCCAATGGAGTTTTACACATCTCAACAAAAAAATTAAGTTGCCCCTTACCACACACTTCAAAAGAAATGCCATTTAATAAATGCATGATGTAATGATCCCAGTTGATGTAACTGGGTGGGAAAATCCCAGAATGTAACCCTGGCGAAAGAGACTTTAACTTTTTTTTTGTTTTATAAAACATGGAGGAACAGAGTCCCTAGACCACTAATTAATTTTAATATCAAGAAAAAATAATTTATTAAACATTAAAAAGTTGGATACAGCACGCCTTTACTCACCCCTTATCTTAACAATTACAACAGGTTTTAGGATTAACATGGATTGCAAAGTAATAATCTACAATAGTCTTATTAACACAATGTCCCTTTTAAGCACACAAGATGACTGTGGGTGAATACACTCTCCACTCTTGAATCCCAAGTGAATGTTTGTTTGTGAACGTCTCTTCAGAACCACCCAGGTGATTGCCATGTGAGAGTTTCCAAACTCCACTCCTGAAAACGCGCTTTGAAATATTCTTTCATAATTATCTGTTTGCTTTGTGGTTTGCATTCCAAAATCCAGGCCAGGATTTCCAAATTACACTTTAGAAAAAAGCTTCTGCTCTATTTTTAACAACAAATCCAGTCCAGGATTTTGCACCAACGCATTTAGGATTTATTTGTCTTGACTGCTGTACAAACTGATCATAATTGCTTTGACTCTCGATTCCAAGACTGTATTAAAAAGGCATATGACATTTGATTTACCTTTTGAAGGCTGCGAATCCACTTTAAATTTGGTTACTGCAATTGTCTCTTTAGCTCTGAACGCTATGCATATTCTTCATTGAATTCTTCTGGACAACTTGGTCTCTGTTGCCTTAACTGCAGTCGTCTAAAATAATCCTTGTGTCCCACTTGGACTTTAGGAAGCCTGTCTCCACCCCATCCTGTCTGTCTTCTGACAAAGTTGAGAGATATTCACTCTGAGGTCCTATCAGAAACTGCCAAGAAATTCAGTTAAAACTAAAACTTAAAGGATCTCGAATTGCTCAGCAACCCCAGCTAGTTCTATTTATTCTTTACATTATAACTTTCTCTTCGCACAATAGAATCACAGTTGGAATTGAAACCAACCCCCACACATACAAACACCTTTGTCCAGCATGAATCTAACTATAGCTTTTATCCTTTCAGGCACAGAAACATTAAATGAAACCCACTTAAAACTATACCTGATTTCTAATGTTTACCAATACAAATATAAATCCCATAAAGCTACCTTTGTTTTGCTAACGATGATAGCAATGTATTTTCATTTGGATAGAATAGGGTAACCTGTAGTCGATGCCAGCAACTGCTAATTTTCTTCAGAAACGTAACTCCAGGTTGGAGAAAATTATTGTACATCTCGCAGACCACACTTGGCCCACGTGAGCCTCCTAGATCGTAAAGAATCTTGATGCACTTCTTACAGTTGGTCCTCTAGTAGCTACTTCTGAGACTTGGATGCTTAGCTTTTTTTAATAGATAAAGACCAACTCCAAATACGCCTACTTCTATGCGAAGACAGACGACCATCTTATTAAGCTGTTGGTTGTATGTTCCTACCGAGTTTGTTTGTTACGTGTTAATTAGAAGTCTGACTCGTTCGTCTTGCTGTATCTTTTTGCATCCTTTTGTGCTGTTGCAGCCAGGTGTAATCTTTCATGCTTGCTTCTGCTTCAGAGGTTCCCTGTCTGAATAAATTAGGTATGAATAACCCGTTAAATGACTGCTGTTCAGAAAATCATTATTCAAATTCAAAATATTAAAACTCGGAAGGTCCAATAGCTAAGCGTATTGTATGGAAATGAAAGCCAAGTCAAACTTTGAAGACAAAATGATACAAACTGGGTCAATTATAGAGCATTCTTTAAAACAAAGGAGCATTCAATTATTTCTTGCGTTTCCCAAGAACGACATCATGGATGGGTAGTAATCAGCTTAGTCATAAGTCTTGCAGGAGACAGAAGTCTTGATCATGTAAATTAATCACAAACTAAATGCACACTTAACACCAGAGCACCACACCCATAGCATCATAAGCCATCCATCAAAGTTCAGTGATTGGCTTAAATAAACACTTGGCTGATTTTCTTAAATATTAGATTGTAACAGGGCCAGTGGGAGAAAGGGCCTCTGCCAACCAGGAACCGACAACTCTCTCGAAACTAATTCGTCAAAACCTTTGCTCTTCTTTGAAATCTTAGAACCAGCGGCTATCGTAAAATGAGCTCATCATATCGGTTAAGTAAGGTATTCTGATTTCTTGGGAATCCTAAACTAACCAGGCCTAACTTTCTGTGCCGAGGTTAGTTGCAATTTGCTGTGCAAGTCCAGCTACCTCGCGCCATTCAGGAATTTTGATGGTGATCCTGTCAACGCCATTTTCATGATACTGAGCGATGCAGCTTGGGCAGCCACACTGGGATATGAGTTAAACGACGGGGCTGCCCCATTGTGTGAGGTTGCTGTATCGTTTATGGATAAATAAAGGCAAACACTATTTGCTGACCAGAACTTTTACAGGAAAACCTGGGCCAATTTATTTTGAACTCTTTACTCCACTTGGGGATGGAGCTATACCTGGAACTGCGAGTGAATGAATTCCCATCAGAATTCCGACTGTTTTAGAAGACCATCTCCAATTTTATTTGTGGACACAGACTTACTTTTTAAATTTATGCCCCGGTAAAATGGTGTTGCAAATAATATTGATCTGGCCTGCATGCTACACGTTCTGACCAAGTGGTGAAAATAAAAAGGGGAGCCGTACCACTTTTTTGAACTATAGACTTGCATTAGGGGCAGCAGGGTAGCATGGTGGTTAGCATAAATGCTTCACAGCTCCAGGGTCCCAGGTTCGATTCCTGGCTGGGTCACTGTCTGTGTGGAGTCTGCACGTCCTCCCCCTGTGTGCGTGGGTTTCCTCCGGGTGCTCCGGTTTCCTCCCACAGTCCAAAGATGTGCGGGTTAGGTGGATTAGCCATGCTAAATTGCCCGTAGTGTCCTAATAAAAGTAAGGTTAAGGGGGGGGGGGGGGGGGGGGTTGTTGGGTTACGGGTATAGGGTGGATATGTGGGTTTGAGTGGGGTGATCATGGCTCGGCACAACATTGAGGGCCGAAGGGCCTGTTCTGTGCTGTACTGTTCTATGTTCTATGTTCTATCTATCACCATGTTGTTAAAAGTAATCTTGTGTTGGTAGAGGCAAACAAGCAGTGGTGTTTAGTGAAGGCAACCTTTTCTAAGGTGGGCTGCTTGAAGGACTAATTTGTCGCATAAACTCGGGCTTGAATTATTTATTTAACTTTTAGTATTTTTAAATCTATTCTGACTTTCTAATCCCCTCTATACTTACACCCCTCTGATATCTTTGCATCACTACAATTTTGGTCTCTGTGCATCACCAAATTTCTTTATTCCATCATTGCTGGCTATTCTTTCAGATCCTCGGGCCTTAAACTCTGGGATTTCTTCCCTATACCTGTCCACCTTTTTCTCTCCTGTGCGCTTTCTCTTGTGCTCTTTCTCTTGCCCTCTCTCTCTCTCTCTCTCTCTCTCTCTCTCTCTCTCTCTCACCATCTCTCTCTCCTTCTCTTTCTCTAGTCTTTTTCTCGCCTTCTCCCCCCTCTCTCGCCTTCTCCCCCCTCTCTCGCCTTCTCCCCCCTCTCTCGCCTTCTCCCCCCTCTCTCGCCTTCTCCCCCCTCTCTCGCCTTCTCCCCCCTCTCTCGCCTTCTCCCCCCTCTCTCGCCTTCTCCCCCCTCTCTCGCCTTCTCCCCCCTCTCTCGCCTTCTCCCCCCTCTCTCGCCTTCTCCCCCCTCTCTCGCCTTCTCCCCCCTCTCTCGCCTTCTTCCCCCTCTCTCGCCTTCTTCCCCCTCTCTCGCCTTCTTCCCCCTCTCTCGCCTTCTTCCCCCTCTCTCGCCTTCTTCCCCCTCTCTCGCCTTCTCCCCCCTCTCTCGCCTTCTCCCCCCCTCTCGCCCTCTCCCGCCTCCCTCGCCTCCCTCTCCCCCCTCCCTCGCCTCCCTCTCCACCCTCTCCACCCTCTCCCCCCTCCCTCGCCTCCCTCTCCCCCCTCCCTCGCCTCCCTCTCCCCCCTCCCCTCGCCTCCCTCTCCCCCCTCCCTCGCCTCCCTCTCCCCCCTTCCTCGCCTCCCTCTCCCCCCTCCCTCGCCTCCCTCTCCCCCCCTCCCTCGCCTCCCTCTCCCCCTTCCCTCGCCTCCCTCTCCCCCCTCCCTCGCCCCCCTCCCTCGCCTCCCTCTCCCCCCTCCCTCGCCTCCCTCTCCCCCCTCCCTCGCCTCCGCCTCCCTCTCCCCCCTCCCTCGCCTCCCTCTCCCCCCTCCCTCGCCTCCCTCTTCCCCCCTCCCTCGCCTCCCTCTCCCCCCTCCCTCGCCTCCCTCTCCCCCCCCTCCCTCGCCTCCCTCTCCCCCCCCTCCCTCGCCTCCCTCTCCCCCCCTCCCTCGCCTCCCTCTCCCCCCCTCCCTCGCCTCCCTCTCCCCCCCTCCCTCGCCTCCCTCTCCCCCCCTCCCTCGCCTCCCTCTCTCCCTCGCCCTTTCTCTCCTTCCCCCTCTCCCTCCCGCGTTCGCCCTCGCCCTCTCGCGTTCTCTTTTTCACGCGTTCTCTCTAGCACCCTCCCTCTTTTTCGTGTGCGCGCGCTTTTTCTTGCATGAGTACGCATGCTCTCTCTGATGGTCCTTAGCATCATGGACACCGTTTTCCTGTTGCAATTTGTTCTGACCTAAACTACAATGGCCACCATTCACTTGACCTCTACAAACATGGAACACAACTTAAACCGACTGGAACAGAGGTTCAGGCTAAAGCATTTGTATAGTCCTGGAATGGTTGTAATTTCCCGTGTTCCCCTTCTGTGTTTATTTCCTTTATTCTTTCATGGATGTGAGCATTGCTGACATGTCCAGCATTTGCCGTCCATCCCTAAATGCCTTTGAACTGAGTGGCTTGCTCAGCTACTTCGCAGAGGGGCAGTTAAGAGTCGACCACACTACGGTGGATCTGAAGTGACCTGTTGGCCAGAACAGTTTAGGACGGCAGATTTCCAGCCTTAAAGGTCATTAGTGAACCACGTGGATCTTTACAACAATCGTTGACCGTTTCATTTATTTATTGAATGTAAATTCCACCAGCTACCGTGGTGGGATTTCAACCCATGCCCCTAGAGCATTAACCTGGGCCTCTAGATTACAAGTAGTGATAATACCACTTGCACCACTATCTCCCCCAATGGGATCTCTCTCCCCACTGGTGAAGATTTTTCCAGTAAGGTTTTCTGCAACAGACTAGTTCTTTAGTTTTATATGCAGAAGTCCGCTGTGTTCACAAAACTGCGATTCAGATCACATCAGTGGGCTTTTAATTGAATCTGAACTGGCAATCAAAGCAGAGTATTAGTCACAACTCTCTATTAACTTTGACCCGTTTAATGCACTCAAACTACTGGACAGTTTCACAGAGAGGACGGAACAAGTCACAGCATGTTTTCGTTATTGAGCGTGAGAAAAGGCTATGAGCAATTACCCTGTGTTTTCTGCTTTTGACCAAAACTGAACCCGTTTAATCTTGATTATAAGCCTACCTGCAAGAACATCCCTGTTTGGTTGAACTGATGAGCATTTATTGAAACCCAAGAAAGACTGAGATGTCTGTGTATTTGGTAAGGAATTGCCATTTTCCCCCTCAAATTATCAATACAGATTAATTTAAGAACTAAATGTCAATGATGTTTTGTAACTTGCTACTTTTCATGTCCAACTTCATTCTCAATATTTATCACAGCCTCCAAATGTCATTTTACTAAATAAAGAAGAGTGCTAGCCCTGCTGCAATATCATTTTGTATAATAAATTGCCCAAGTGACTTCCATGTTAGCCCAAGGACAATTTGCAGTAGTGTTATTTGAAACAGGCAGCACGGTAGCACAGTGGTTAGCACTGTTGCTTCACAGCTCCAGGGTCCCAGGTTCGATTCCTGGCTTGAGTCACTGTCTGTGTGGAGTCTGCACGTTCTCCCTGTGTCTGCGGTATACAGAAGATCACCTTGCAGAATTTTAGAATAAATTGTTTATATGCTTGAAAATAAGTAACGTATGCATTTTTTATACAATATTTAATTTCTAGGCAAGATTTCGGCTTTATTTGTGATTACGAAGAATAACATTTATTGAAAATGAATTGAAAATCACTGGAATTTATTATGAAAAGGACTGTAGCAGGGAGGGAAACGTCAGTGCAATCATTGAGTCAGCATGGTTTTATGAAAGGGAAATTACTTTTGAGTAATGTATTGGAGTTCTGTGAGTAAGTAACAAGCAATATGGTTAAAGGGAAACCTGTGAGGGCAGCACGGTGGCCTAGTGGTTAGCACAACCGCCTCATGGCGCTGAGGTCCCAGGTTCGATCCCGGCTCTGGGTCACTGTCCGTGTGGAGTTTGCACGTTCTCCCCGTGTCTGCGTGGGTTTCGCCCCCACAACCCAAAAATGTGCAGAGTAGGTGGATTGGCCACGCTAAATTGCCCCTTAATTGGAAAAAATAATTGGCTAATCTAAATTTATAAAAAAAAAAGGGAAACCTGTGGATGTGCTGGACTTAGATTTAGCTTCAATCGTCTAAAGTGGTTGAGCGGAGGACTGTAGATGATCAAAGCTGGCATTCTTAGATCGCTGGTTCAATTCTGGCTTGAAGGAAGCCTTACCTCCCCAGGTGGCATGGTAGCACAGTGGTTAGCACTGTTACTTCCCAGCTCCAGGTCCTCTGTTCGATTCTCACAATGTCTGCATGGGTTTCCTCCAGGTGCTTCAGTTTCCTCTCACAAGTTCTGAAAGATATGCTTGTTAGGTGAATTGAGCATTCTGAATTCTCCCTTAGTGTACCTGAACAGGCGGCGGAATATGGTGACTAGGGGATTTTCACAGTAACTTCATTGCGGTGTTAATGTAAGCCTACTTGTGACAATAATAAGGATTAGCGATTATCCACTGGTGTTTAGAAGATTTAAGTGTGATCTTATTGAAACATGTAAGATCCTGAGGGGACTTGACAGGGTAGATGCTGCAATTATATTTTCCCCTGTGCAAGACTAGAACTAGGAGACCAGGTTAAAAATCAGGATGGGGATGAGAAGACATTTTTTCTCAGTGGGTCGTAAATCTTTGGAACTCTTTTCCCCAAATTGATTGATATGGTGCCATACTGTCTGGCATAGATTTAATCCCGGTATTGTTCTGCACCCAATTTCCCCATCTGCAGCTTTTCGATTGATTTACCAAAGAATAAACTTGAATTCTAGCAGCTTGATCTGTACTTGAATAAAGTGACATTTCTCCTCCTCTCACCTCTCAGGCTTTTGTTCCTGTTGGCATAAATCTGTGTCCTTTGGTCAGCAGCTGGTTAATCAGTGGAGATTGTTCCCCTCCATTAATTCCATCAAAACAGTTCATGATTTTGAAAGCCTCTAATTTAATCTGCCCTTAACCCTCTCTCCTTTAAGAAGAACAATCTCAACTTCTCTCGTCACTCCGTGCAACTTAACTCCCCCTCCCGAGGTCCTGGCAATCGTCTTGGAAGTGCCGGACCCAGAACTGGAGATACTGCTTTCAGTTTAGGCCCCAGCAGCATAAGTTTCTCGTGTTTGTACTCTTTATCTATCCCTCTGTTTATAAATCAAGTCTTATTGACTGAAGATTAATTTTCTGCAGTCAAGTCAACCCAGCTCAATATGCCAACAGAGGGTGGGATTAAGATGAGATTGTTATGTCTGCTCGCTGCCATTCGAGTATTATTGGACAGATATATTGAATGGTCAGGAAGGCCTCTTTTTCCATTAAAAACGTAATCATGGTCATGTTGCGCTGTAACATAGAAGGCCATTTAGCCCATCGAGTCTGCACTGGCCCTTTTGGAAAGAGTACCCTACCTAAGCCCACACTCCCACCCTATCCCCGTAACTCCACCCAATCTTTTTGGACACTAAGGGCAATTTAGCATAGCCAATCCACCTAACCTGAACGTCTTTGGACTGTGGGAGGAAACCGGAGGAAACCCATGCAGACATGGGGAGAACATGCAGACTCTGCGCAGTGACCCAAGCAGGAAATCGAACCTGAGACCCTGGAGCAGTGAAGCAACAGTGCTAGCCACTGTGCTACCGTGCCCTCCTCAAAAGCAAAATATTATGGACGCTAGAAATTTGAAATAAAAATTTTAAAATGCTGGAAATTTTCAGCAAGTCTGGCAGCACCTGTGAAGAGAGAGAGAGACACGCAGACATGAGTTTAATGGTTCAGGCCAAGGAACTTTCTTTGGAACTAGTTGCTGAGTATTTCAGCATTTTCTGTTTTTACTTTAAGTTCTTTTGTATTTTACTCCATTAATATGTACAGGGCACTGTGCAAATGCTCATTAGTGTTACACTCAGTAAGAATTTCTCTGTCCCACTCCCACATTCAATATTTTCCACTGAAATTCTCTCAGTCCGATCAGTTGATAAAAATGCTTCCTTGTACTGTTTACAGAACCGATATAACCAAGCAAAATTAAGTGTCCACGATCGCTCGCTAAAGGTGGCAGCTGTCGTGGAGAGTCTTGAACGAGAAATGGAACTTCTCTGTCTTACTGGAGTAGAGGATCAGCTCCAAGCAGATGTGAGACCCACCCTGGAGATGTTAAGAAATGCTGGGATAAAGGTCAGAATTACACAATTTTCATGAATCTTAATTTATGGCTACTTGTACTGAAAAACATCAAAGGGTGAGAATGAAATGAAAAATCTATGTTCTAATAAATACGGTGCCTATCCCATTTCCCTATCGCCTGTCCTCAATCACACAATGAAGCCCAGCCCTGTCCTGTCCCACAAGAAGCCTCGTTTGTCGATCATCCCCCCTCCTCCACTGGCCTACACTGACTGTTCCCTTGCGTATAACATTCAAAAACGTCATGTCCTTAACTTAACCCCTTTATGATCTTGCTCACTCTCAGCACTGATCTCCCCCAACTTTATACCTAAGTGCAGGTTTTGGTGCACTGACATTTTCTGCATCCTTTCAGGCTTGGTCCAACCGCTGTTGACAGATCCTTCAGCTATTTTGCTCCACTCGGTGGAACTCTAAACCCCACTACTCATTCCAGGGTTAAAAGACTTCTCAAAATCCATTATTGATGCCCATGCAAACTTCGTCAATTGTTATAAAAACCCACCTGGTTCACTGAAGTCTTCAGTGTAAGAAATCTGCCGCCCTTACCCGGTCTGGCCGACGTGTGACTCCGGATCCACGGCAACATGGTTGACTCTTAAATGCCCTCTGGAATGATCTAGCAAGCCACTCGGTTCAAGGGCAACCAAGGATAGGCAAGAAATGCTGGCCCAGCCAGCGATGCCCACATCCCATGAAAGAATGAAAATGTATATTGGTTACCCCTCTATTGCTCAATTTAGGTGTGTGGGGACCTAGGGACTTGGTATTAAACACAATTATAATGCAGATAATTATAGCCGTCATGTAACCGTGATGTATAGTGTGAACCATTATGGGCAATTTAAGCAGAATATTCTGAGATAAATTAAGCACTCTTGTCTCACTATTTTATTATGTAAATTGAGGTAGACTTTAATTAATTGAAGTCAAATAATTGGAAAACATCACTGGTTCTGATTTGATAGAGGGCCAAGACTGAAGAACACTTAATGAGAAAGATGTGTATGCAATAGTACCTATTCAAAGTTGAATTGGGTGAAGTGTATGCATAATCGCGCCACATGTAAATGTCACAAGCACATCTCTTCATAGATCTTGGTAATGTTGTGTGAGGGAAGAGTGTATAATTTCAGCAAGTGGATTAGCTTGTTACTTCGCTGGGTGAGCAGAACAGTAAAGATGTGTTTTGTTTTATATTTGTTTACTGAAAATAACATTAAATGTGACTTTAGTCGATTGCAAAGTCTGGCCCTGATTGTTTGTGTCCTGCTCGCTTTGAAATGAGTTGTTGTATATTCTGCTTGAGCAGTTCTTCTGCAGTGATGTGACCTTATTTGAATATTAATGATCCCAGCACCAGCTGGTAGGAGACACCAATAGGGGTTTGAGGGGCGTTAACATTTATGACCATCAGCAGAATTCTTGGTACATGGCACTTGAAAATGAAAATTTGAACTGAAAATCGCTTATTGTCACGAGTAGGTTTCAATGAAGTTACTGTGAAAAGCCCCTAGTCGCCACATTCCGGCGCCTGTCCGGGGAGGCTGGTACATCACATCTACAGTGGACATGTCTTTGGGTTCTCTCTCTCTGTTTGGGGGATCTGCCCGTTTTGTATCCACCGTGCGGCATGGTAGCACAATGGTTATCACTGTTGCTTCACAGCTCCAGGGTCACGGGTTCGATTCCCGGCTTGGGTAACTGTCTGTGCGGAGTCTGCACGTTCTCCCCGTGCCTGCGTGGGTTTCCTCCGGGTGCTCGGGTTTCCTCCCACAAGTCCCGAAAGACGTTCTTGTCAGGTGAATTAGACATTCTGAATTCTCCCTCGGTGTACCCGAACAGGCGCCGGAATGTGGCAACTATGGGCTTTTCACAGTAACTTCATTGCAGTGTTAATGTACGCCTATTTGTGACAATAGTGAAGATTATTATTCTCAAATGAAGTTGTATACGTATTAGTAACCCTTTGAATGCTCTAAGGACTTTATGATCTGGAAGAGTTAACAAATGATGCATTTCTCAGGACACTTTTAAAAAAAAAAAAAGATCCTTTCTCTCCAACCATATTAATCAGAATTCTAATATTACTTAATGGAAATGGTAGTAAAATGGACAATATAAAATGGGGCACCGCAGATAGTGAGCAGCATGTGCAGCCGGTAGTTTGTGTACAGGAATTGCAGCGGTCATCCTTGTGAGCAATCGTTGCTGAATCCCTAAAGTAGATATGTCTGCTAAGCTATCCTGTGCTGTATCGTTTACCGTAATTTACCAGTCATATGTGGGTGATTGGTAAGTTTGTGTAAAGCAGATGGAGAAACACAAGTCCCATCTCCAGACCACCACCAATCATAACATGTAATTCCACAGGATCCCCTTCACATTTAAATGTCATTGCTGAGCGCACAAATCCCCAGTTGAATTTGTCTCTTGGACCTTCGTTAGAGAACAAATTTATTTTAAGGTTCTGTTCACGTGCATTTTAATGGGAGCTTTTCTTGGAATTTTCTGCTAGATATGGATGTTGACTGGAGATAAACTGGAAACAGCGACTTGCATTGCAAAAAGTTCTCATCTGGTGTCCAGGAATCAGGATGTCCACATCTTCCGTCCTGTAAGTACAACTGATTCAAATTCGAGAGAGTTTGTTTAGATGATCTGAAGAACATTTTTTGAATTTTCTGAACAAATATTCTGCCACATATTACACAATGAACACCTCTTGCAAGCTGCCTGAAAGCGCTCATGTTGTGACAAAACATGTCATTCATGACATGATTGTTTCCATTTCCATGGCGCAGAAGTTGAGTTGTGGCTGAATCTTCTACACTTGATCTCGTGGAAATACAGCAAAACCTATTTAAATGTATGGGCCAGGTGAGCTAATAGCCCGTTTCATGAATTAAATATCTGCACAAATGTTCTTCCAATTTCCCCATGTTTTCCAGAGCCTGTAAGTGAATTCGCCATATCATCCTGTTTATTTGGCTGCAACATCCTATAGCATTGTCACAGGATAACGCCTCTCACCGAGCTCTTTTTAGTGTTAGGCAAATGGAAAAATGCACCCTTAGTACTCATTCGCATTGAACTGCAGAGTGGAAATCTGAACAATGTTAGCAATTCCTTACAATATAATGAAACCTACTTGTGTAAGTAGTATTGTTGACATGACCCCCATATCTATCCCTAAACTGCAACGCTAGTGTTAAACTTTCACTGGCATTCACCCTGAAGCAGTAAAATAGCACAAGCATATTTTTTTTTTAAAATCAAATTGCAATAGTATCAAAATTAATCATTACAGATGCAAAAAAAATTTAAACCTGGTTTAATTAGTTTCACTTTTCTGGACAGGATTACTTTCTTTGGTATTGTGACTGTTACTTTAAAATATATCAGCCAGTGCAACAAACCTAGTTATACCAAAAAGGAACGATTCATATTCCCAGTGTATTTATCCTGTTTCTTCTTTTTTCAACTTGGTGGTGGGAGGGGGATCAATACATCCACAAAAATCTGAAACGCACAACAGAGAATGAAACCTTCCATCCACTAGAGGGTAGGGGTGAGTCAGCTCCTGTAACCACGAGGGAAAACACAGCTAATGCTGGATGATGGTCGCTTCTGAAGAACTTTTGTTCATTCAGTGCAGGTTTTGCTTTACCTGACCTGGGGCAACCGAAAATAACATCCTTTTGAGGAATTAACGTTTCTCTGTTGCACCCATCGCCTGTTTGAATGAATGAAGCGAGGTTTGGTCTTCAATATAAAAGTTAATTGAAGCCACAGAAGCCTTTACTCAGGATTGTAAAGCACCCACTGCACTTGGCGATGACCATGATCCGTGTATTTGTGTTGTGGTCATTGCAGTAGTTTGTTCGTCAATGGTTTGAGCTCGATTGACTAAATTTTTTTTTAAAAATTTAAGAGTACCCAATTCTTTTTTTCCAATTAAGGGGGAATTTAGCATGGCCAATCCACCTACCCTTGCACATCTTTTGGGTTGTGGGGACGAAACCCACGCAAACACGGGGAGAATGTGCAAACTCCACACGGACAGTGACGCAGAGCCGGGATCGAACCTGGGACCAGATTGACCAAATTCTGATCAGTTTTTCTCCCCTGACCAGAATGTGCATTGTTGCTTTGTTACCTGCTGTCACCGCGTTATCTTTACGGAAAGTGTGAATGAGAGGTTTGTCCTTTGCAGGTAATGAATCGTGGTGAAGCTCATTTGGAGCTGAATGCTTTCAGGAGGAAACATGACTGCACACTGGTTATATCAGGAGATTCTCTAGAGGTATGGCTCACAATTTTCCAAAGAATACCGCGCCAAGATGTTTCTGGAATTCTGGAGTCGTCGTGTAACAATTCCTAGTTAGTAGGAATTTTTTTTTTTTAATCTTCCTAATAAATAATAATTGCATAACTACTTTGTGGTCGGTGGTTAATCACATTTAAATTGTCTTTTTGCAGAATACTCTCTTGACAGTGACCTAATTCTGGCCTTTTGAGCAACCCTGATTTATTTTTTTAAGTGCTCCACCATTAGTGACCATGCCTTCATCTGCCTCCCACTCTTTCCTCTTTTAAGGTGTTCCTTAAAACCATCTCTTTGGCCACCTGCCCTAACATTCTTAATGTGGCTCATCGTCATATTTTGCTCTACAATGTTCCCTTTAAGCATCGTGGGACTGATTACTATGTTAAAGACGCTATCTAAATGCAAGTTGTTGTTCTAGTGTTTGAAATAATCGGTGGCAGGTGGGGGGGGGGGGGGGAGGTTTGGTGTCATTATAACTCTTTTAGTTCCGTCAGGTATTTGCATCATCGGATCTTGCTGTATTTCTGTGTTTTCAGTTCCTTTTCTGAGGGGCCAAAAGTAAAGACCAGTTCACGTTGAAATCTGTGAAATTCTTAATGAGACAGTTTAAGTTCCTGAGTTCAGGCAAACCGGCTTGTAAAAAGAATCAATGTCTCTCCTGTAGTTTTCTCTCTCTCTCCCCCCCCCCCCCCCCCCCCCCCACCCCCCCCACCCCACCAAACCTTTGTAAATATTGTTACGAAAAGCTAGTTGGTATATGTACTTGAAAAGTTATTTTGTAAATGAAGAAGGAACAGCGAACTGGAACGGCTTGCATAACTCTATGCATGCCCCCCAATCCCGGATCACTATGTCAGAGCATAATCGAGATTCATTGAAACCGTTCAGTGAAGACAGAATCCTTAGATGCCTATGAAGATGACTAATTGATGTGTAATTCTGAGAATATCCTTTCGTTGTAAAGGGTGAACCCCTGTGATTCCAGCTGTGTGCACGCTTAAGATATGCCCCAAAATGGAAAGACCGCCTTCTCGCAAAGAAAGTGATTACCGCCTCTTCACTTTCTGAAACTTACTAAAGGAATCCTGCAAGACAACAACAGCTGGTGTTTGCATAATGCTTTTTAAGCATAGTTAAATGTCCCAAAATGCTTCGCAGTACATAGGAATTTACCGAATTAGGAGCAGGAGTAGGCCACTCCATCCGAATCATGGCTGATCTGATTCTAACCTCAACTCCACATTCCTGCCTACCCCTAGTTAAGCAAGAATCGGTAGTTTTCTCAATCTCATAATGAGATATTAAGCCAGATGATCAACAGTTCAGTCAGAGTTTGGAATTATAAAGTGTTTCAAAAGAGGGAAGAGAGATTTAGAGAGGGAATTCCTCCAGAACTGAAGGTACGAACACCACTGGAGGGGGGTGGGGAGAGCTTCAGTGATGTTGGCAGATTGGAGAAGTTGCGACTGTTTTCCTTGAAGAGGAGACTTGAGGTATTCAAAATCATGAGGGTTTGGTGCAGAGTAGAAAGGGAAAAAACTGTTCCCATTTGCGGAAGGATCAAGAACAAGACGGCACCCATACATAGCAATTGGCAAAAGAAGCAACAGGGTTGGTTAGGTTCTGGGATGTGCTGCCTGCAAGTGCTGTGGAGGCAGATTCAGTAGAGGCATTCCAGAGGGAATTGGATTGTTATCTGAAAAGGAAAAGCGGTACAGGGCTTGGGGAGGGGGGGGGGGGGGGGGGGGGGGGAGAAGGGGGGAGAGAGAGAGAGAGAGAGACAGGAGGAAGGAAAGAAAGTGGAGATACCCAAGAGACCGGAATTGGAGGAACACTTATTTCTCTCAGGTTTGTAATGCTGATGAGGTTTACAGCTGTAAGGAGATCTTGTAATGTCTTTACTCTTGAAAATATAGGCTTCATTGAAACAATGGATTTAAACTCCTTGCACTAAAGGGCCACTATGCATCAATGGACTTAAACAGACGCTTGATGGCAATTCTTGTAAATATATTCCTGATTAGGGTCATTAGATCATATTGATTGTTTTGAGACCTGCAGGGCTTGATTATTTATTTTTAATAAAATCTGTTTATAAATGAGCAGCAGCCACATTCAAAGCGCATAATTAAAATGGCACTATTGTGTTGGAAGTGAATTGCTCATACTTTACAAGTTGTGGATTTAATGCCAAGGGACATGCTGGTGCAACATGAGATGGACTTTCTCTGTTTCTCCTCTCTCTAAGAACATACAGTTGTGAAAATCTGCCTACTACATTAAAATACGGTGCAATAAATATAAGCATAAAACAGCACTTAAAAAAACAAAACATTTTTTCATCTTTGAAATGCCTCGAGAATAATTACGTACTATCAGGAGTAAAGTCTAGTTACTTTGCAGCTTCTTGTAACACAGATGAAAGTAAGGGGAAGCTAACCAAGTATATGAGAATGACAGGAATGCAAGGGCATGATGATAGAGGTAAATGAAGTGGGCTAAGAGGAGGCTCGTGTGAAGCATAGACACTTGTATAGACCAGTTGGACAAGCTTCTCCATTTCTGTCACTTTTTAGAACTGGTGAAATGAAAACAACTATAATGTGGACTCCTTTGTACTAATAATGGTTAACACATTGGCATAATAGGGCAGACATAAATTCTTGTGCATTTTACACTGATCTATATCCATTGTACATAATTTTTGGAAATCTCAAAATAATCCACAGGCATTGAAATGTGAGCAGGATTTTCAGCATTTCCGGTACCAGCATAGCCTGATGTGGTCAATCAGCAGTCACTCCTACTTCAGCACACGGCAGAAGAACACACTGAGCGTTTCCACACCCAAGCCCATTTTTTACGATATTTGATTTAAGCTTTTTCTCATGCTTGTCTGAAAGGGTGCAGGTTAATATGGCTAATAAAATTGTCGGAAATGTTGTCAGCATATAATATGATATATATATGTAGATATATATGTGATGTATAAAATGTGCAGGCATTGTTCTAGAGTTTTGCTTTATTTGTGCCTCTCTAGGTTTGTCTGAAATATTATGAGCATGAATTTGTGGAGCTTGCATGCCAGTGCCCAGCTGTTGTCTGCTGCCGATGTTCTCCCACCCAAAAGGCTCAAATTGTGAAGTTGTTGCAACTGCATACAGGCAAGCGCACGTGTGCAATAGGTAAGCTGGAATCAATCTTCCTTCTTTGGCTTTCAACCCTGAGCCGCAAATGCAAATTCATGACTCTGTGCCTTGTGCGGGAGCTGGAGACCTTAAAAGATGATTTGTCCAAACTTTGCTCATCTTCAGGATAGCAATTACTTTTATCTTGTGAAAATTTTCCAATGTTTCTTGCTCATCATTGGCGTTGAGTTAAGAGATCAGCCATGATCTAGTTGAATGGTGGAGCAGGCTCGAGGGGCCGAATGACCTACTCCTATTTCTGATGTTCCGAATATGAATCTCAGTACGGGTTGTGTATCCCTTATCCAAAATTTGAAAAGCGAAAAATTCCGCTATCTGTCCTTTTTTACGAGCTCGCCGCAGATGTGCAGTTCCCAATGTTCTGCACGTGTGCAATTTCCAACGCGCACCACACAGGCGCAATTCCCAATGTTCTGTGCATGCGCCGTTCCCAACGTGTGCTGCATGTGCGCAGTTCCCAGTATGCGCAATTCACAATGCACGCCGCACCTGCACAGCATATTCAAAAATTCAAAAAATCTGATACACACTCTGCCCCGAGCATTTTGGATATGGGATTTTCAACCTGTATTCAAAACTGGGACCATGAACATGCGATATCTCTGTTCACCAACCTCGTGAACCCACCAGAGAAAGGAAATTCCTTCCATTTTATCACTTTTTAAAAACCGTTCTTCATAGTTTGTATTGTTAAAATGAGGAGTTCTCAGAATTCTTCTTTATATTAGTGAGGAATAGACTGCTTACGCAAGCCAAGAAAATATGCTCAATGACTTCCACCTCCAGTGCCCCAGACAAATATTGGGCATTGTGCTGATATGCATCATTGTAAATACACAAGGGGTTAATGTAAATACATTACGACTAGGTAAACACTAGAGGGAGCACCAGAGACATCATGACATGCAGACATACAGCTAATGAACACATAGAATAGGACACGACCAATGGGCAGTCAAGACACCCATAGGTGACACTACCACAAGGGGGCATTGCACAACCCATATATAAGGACAGGGCACACATGCTCTGTTTCTTTCCACAGGCGACACTTCGAGAGTAGGACAGGGGCAGGTCAGAAGCATCGCACCCACCACGTGGCTTAGAGCAGACTGGTTAGTTAGACTGAGTTACTGTAGCAAGATGAGCAGGAGAGTTGAACTCATAGAAAACTGTGCTAATGGTTCAATAAATCACATTGAACTTATTTAAAGTCTGGAGTATCTTTTGGTCAAAGCTGCATCGAGTGGCAGCCTGTGTTATCCTAGAGTACATAACACAACAGGCATCTCCCGCCAGACTGTCCAACATGAAAGTACACCAGTGTGCAGCGATCCCCAACATGTTTACTCTTGAGTCAGTGGCAACTCCGTCAGTGGCTGGGTCATGTGAACCAAACGAATGATAGTCACATCCCCAAAGACTTGCTCTATATTGAGCTTGCTATCAGCACAAGACCAACTGATCACTCACATCTGCAATACACGGATGTCTACAAGCAAGCCTTCCAAGTTGGCCCAGATCGGAGTCTGTATGGGAAATCCTCGCTGCTGACGAGAGTGCCTGATGATGAGCAATCGGGAAGGGTATGGAAAAAGCAGCGGAGAGAAGAGGTGACGAGAATGGTGGAAAAGTGAGCCCGATGGAAGTAAAAACCACGCGTTGACTTCAGACCAAAACCTATTCATCTGTGCCAGCTGCGGAAGGGACTGCCACTCACGAAACGTCTTCTGCAACAGTGATCAATCCAGAAGTGTCGTCTCTGGTGTTACAGAGGCACAGTGGTTAGCTGTGCCTCTGTGGGTCCAATTCTGACCTTGGGTGACTGTGTGAATTGCTCTGACTGTCTGTATGGACTTCCTGTGTTTCTGTGGATTTCCTCCGGGTGTTCCGGTTTCCTCCCACGGCCCAAAGACATGCGGGTTAGGAGCAGTTACGGGGATGGGGCGAGAGAGTGGGCCTAGGCAGGGCACTCGGGTAGCTGCAGACTCGATTGGCCGAATGGCCTCCTTCTGTACTGTAGGAATTCTGTGGCCTCCCATGTTGGGCAGATGTCTAAATATTGCTTGGCAATCGAGTAACCATTAGCTGGAAAACGTCTGCTAGAAAATATATAACTATGCCAAAAATGGGATTTAGAAATAATACGGTAACAAACCAGAGGTTTATAGTGAGTGTATCCTTTTTTTCAAAATGTTTTGAAATTTTGTTGGTGCATTTGCTTCTTTGGAATGTAATGTGATTATAAATCCACTAGGTGGCACTGATGTTGCTGTTCAGGGCAAGTGATCGAGAGCATATTAGGAATTTCATAATGCAGTGAAACACGTTTCATTTCGAAGATTGGCCAGAAGCTTGGAAAAGTCTTGTGCGTGTAATATATGTGTGTGTGTGTGTTATTAAGCCTATGTGAATTAAATATTTTCTTTGACTCCCGAAACTAATTGAGCTCCCTTTCAGGATGGTTCGATACTTGTTTAAATTTTCATTTTTATTAGCAGCTAAATGAAAGATTTAATTTAGTAACGTCTTATTTTACAGGTGATGGAGGTAACGACGTCAGCATGATTCAAGCAGCGGACTGTGGGATTGGAATTGAAGGAAAAGTAATGATTTTTTGTGCAATGTTTCGTGTACAACTGAGCGACTTAAAATCACAGGCCGCAGTTTTGAAATAAGTGAATTTTAAAAATATACACGAGCAGCATCTATTTTGTGCACCCTCTTTGTCACAGGACTAAAGGAAATGTACCTAATACTGGTGAATGAGCTTTGAACAGGCATGTTATAGAAATTGCCATCTTAAACCGAAAATTACCAGGTTCACAGGCACCATTCTTGACACCTTATTGCTCTGTGAATTGTACTTGGAATAATTAAACAGAATTACATGAAATTTGCAACACTGAGATAAGCCATTCAACCCAATCAGTCTGTGCCGGCATTTGTGATCCATTGTAGCCTCCTCCCATTCTGTTTACTTCATCTCACCCACTCAGCATATCCTTTTATTCTATTCCCTTTCATGCAGTTATCTTGCTTCCCCTTAAAGATATCGATGTGATTTCCCTCAACTCTGGCAGCAAATTCCACTCTTTCCCCTGAATTCCCTATTGGGTGTATTTGTGGCTATCTCTTTAATCACCGCTGGGTTTGTCTTCCCAAAGAAAAACAATCTTTGTCCAATGTTTTTTTTTCTCAGGGGGTCGACAGGCTGATCTCCTTGTTTGTTTGGGTGGGGAAGGTGGCTAGGATTAGGAAGGTGATATTGCAGAGGGGACAGCAGGCGAGGTGTTGGGCCTCGCGAATTTGATGTATTATTATTGAACGGTGAATGCAGAGGAGGTTCCGGGATGGAACAGGGAGTTGGCTTTTTGGGTGAGGATGGAGGTGGGTTGCAGGGGTCGGGGTTACAGGCGCTGGCAACGGCACTGCTCCCGATAGCTCTAGGGAAATATTCGATGAGTCCCGTGGTGGTGGCCATGCAAAGATCTGGAGGCAGTTTAGGCAGCATTTTAGGTTGGAAGCTGGGTCTCGTTCACGCCTACCCTATTCCTTCATAATTCTAAAGCCCTCTATCGGGTCACCCCTCAACCTTTTCAAGTCCCCAGTGTAGTCAGCCTTACCTGATGATTAAGACCTCTTCATTCTGACATCTTCCTGTAAATCCTTTTTTAGCATCTTATGCAATGCCTCAATGTCCATTTTATTTTGACAAGTGGGACCCTTGCATGCATCATTGGACCTGCAATTTTCATATTTAAAATGATCTGTCACATGAAGTAGGTGGGCCCTCTCAGAAGGGCATCAATCCGCTCGGGAGTGAAAAATACTCTCCATGATCTTGGGAGAGGGTTTTGAGTACAGGAACAGGGATGTTTTACTGCAATTATATAGGGCCTTGGTGAGGCCACACCTGGAGTATTGTGAGCAGTTTTGGTGTCCTTCTCTGAGGAAGGATGTTCTTGTTTTGGAGGGAATGCAGCGAAGGTTTACCAAGCTGATTCCTGGGGTGGCGTGACTGTCATATGAGGAGAGACTAGGATTATATTCATTCTAGTTTAGAAGAATGAGAGGGGATCTCATAGAAACTTATAAAATTCTAACAGGGTAGATTCAGAAAGAATGTTCCCGATGGTGGGGGAGTCCAGAACTATGTGTCATAGTCCTAACTGAGGTAAAGAGAAATTTCTTCACCCAGAGAGTGGTGAATCTGTGGAATTCACCACCACAGAAAGTAGAGACACCAAACATTGTATAATTTTAAGAAGGAGTGAGATATAGCTCTTGGGGCTAAAGGGATCACTGGATAGCGGGGGGTTGGGTGTGGGTGGAGGCTGGATCAGCGTATTGATTTTGCTGATCAACCATGATCGTAATGAATGACGGAGTAGCCTCCCCCTGCTTCTATTTTCTGTGTTTGTTTCGTATGTATCTTCAGCCTGCCTCCACCAGGTGGGGCCACTGAGGATTTCTGACTGATGCAGCCATCCCGTCAGCTCCACGTCTGCTGGTGATATCTGTGCTGAGGCCTGTCTCACCCGTGTTGAGTAAAAGGACAGGGGCCAAACAAGACCCCAATTTTGGCTAGTTTGTGCTGCCAAAGTCACCTTCCAGTAGCGAGCAATTCCTATTATATTAAGTAGTTAACAACTTAACAGAGTGCTCGATGATTATGCGCTTCATTTCTCAGTGTACTTTCTATATACTTTCTATATTTACCTGAGAACGCAACATGGGTGCATTTTACTCTCTCCCAATGTTATCAAAAGGCAGCGTGAGAAATGCAACAAAAATTAAGATCGTTTCAACAGCCAAATGTTTTTATTTAAAGACTAAGCTTTCAGAGAGAGTAAATAGTGGGAAATGATAGATTTCATCTAATAGAGTAGCAGGATTTCATTATGTGAAATGTTTCCTTACCACTGTGACACAGCAGCTGTTAAACCCTTCTGTCTCCTCACCTTCTTACTTTTATTTATTTTTAATCTAGGAAGGTAAACAGGCTTCTTTGGCAGCAGATTTCTCCATCACTCAGTTCAAGCACATCGGCAGGCTACTGATGGTGCACGGTCGCAACAGCTACAAGCGATCTGCTGCTCTCGGCCAGTTTGTTATCCACCGGGGCCTTATCATCTCCACTATGCAGGTAATTGAGGTCTTGCTTATCCAGAATTTTATAAAAACATGAGGGGTACAGGTAGGGTGGCTTTTTCCCAGGGCGGAAATGACAATTACAAGGGGGCACAAGAGCAAGGCGAGGGGGGATGGGTTCAGCGGAGATGTGCGGGGAAAGCTTTTTACACAGAGGGTGGTGGAGGCCTGGAATGCACTACCAAATGAGAGGTTGAGGCAGATATGCAGGCTTTAAGACCTATCTAGATAGACACATTAAATGAAATGAAAATCACTTATTGTCACAAGTAGGCTTCAAATGAAGTTACTGTGAAAAGTCCCTAGTCGCCACATTCCGGCGCCTGTTCGGGGAGGCTGGTACGGGAATTGAACCCGCGCTGCTGGCCTGCCTTGGTCTGCTTTAAAAGCCAGCGATTTAGTCCTGTGCTAACAGACGGGATATAGAAGGATACAGGCGGTTGATCAAGATAGGACACGAGACCGGCACAGGCTTGGAGAGCCAAAGGGCCTGTTCCTGTGCTGTACTGTTCTTTGGATACCTAGCTCCTCGGAGGGAAAATGAGTCCAGGCTAGAGGTCGTGTTCTGACTCTCGATGGTGACCTCGTGTGATGTAGGTCGGGGGAAGAGTAAGCATGACTTATTCTCATCTGGGAGGAGCAGCAAAAGAGGCAAGTTCAGGGAAGCGTTAAACATAGCACCGATTAAAGAATGAAGAAAAGATGCTGCTTGAGGGAGGTTGAAGGCTCGAGGTGAGGAAGGGATTATTTATCTGGTGACACATCTTCTCTTGTACCTTGCCAAGAAAGTGAAAGGTGTCGAAAGTTCCTTCCCAGGGTCTGGGGCGGGCTTCATGGAGCATGGAAAGCTCCCGAGGGGGTAAAGAAAGTGTTTTATGTGAAAGAGGAAACTGAACAGCTTGGAAGCATCAAACCCGTTCTGTGTCACTGTGGCTATGGCATCGTGGTAAGGATTCCACTCTGACCAGATGTGGCTTTTGGTTTCGGAATTATTCCTCCACAGCAAATCATCTTCCTCTCCATCCATGGAATTGGATGTTCCATATATAATTTGAATAATCTGATGCAGCTTTGTGCATTAACAGCATTTGATGATGAAACCGCACAAAGCATCGAGAGGGGCAGCACACATACTTCCATGCTTTGTGAAGGTTTTTTTTCTCTGTCAACCATCCACCTACTCCATTGTGTGAGGACATGTCCCTCGAATGGCTTGTTTAAGGTGCACATCCAGAGGTTGAACTACACATGTTGGCCCCTCCTGCTTTATTTCCAGTTTGAGTGTTATTTCTTTGCAGACTCTATTGTTATTTGACCTGAACATGTTCCACGCTTAAGAAGCTGCGATCTTGGCATAGGCTGGCGGGGCGCCTATTCCACACGTTATCAATGCATAACTTTACTCCCTTCTCATTCTTCCGACCATTGTTATGGACATGCACAAAAACTCCTGTGGGGAACTTGGTGTTTTAATTGGCTTTAATTTCACTCCATCTGCCATGCAGGCTAGCACGACCGTGATTCTTGTCTCTCGTGACTTGTGGTTTTTAATGGAACAGTTTCTGAACCTTTCCGCTCCACCATTTGCTTGCTGGACATATTGGATGTCAAGGCTGTATTCTCCACCTTGCCAATGTGTCACAAACTCACGTTTTTACTGCTGCCTGTTAGTGAATTGCTGGAAATTGGCAAATTTGGCATCAAGGCATTTTGGCAATCTCTGAGCAACTTTGTCTTCCTCCCCAACATGAGACATTTTCACTTGGTAAAGCAGCTCCACTAACTAGCTGTTACTCTGAAATCTTTGCTGGACTCAGGGTTTCCTTTGGCCCACCTAAGTGCTGATTACGCATTTCTGGTGACGACGTAATTGTTCTGACGATTGCCAAGGACTCATTCTGATACGTGCTTCTCAAGGTGGCTGGTCCTTGTTCTCATGATACGTTTGGCCTTTGACACTTTCTTCAGGGTAGATTCCTCCCCCTTTCGTTGTTGCACCAGTTTTTCCACCAAGACCGAATTGCTTCGCTGCCGCACAGTTATTTGACGCGTTTTAAAAGTGTTGCATTCGTTTTGCTGGAAGACTCATTTCCCTTCATGCTTCATCCCTGCTCTGTGCGGGCATTGCTTCAAACTCCGGCGCACCTTCGCGATGCACACCGTATGACCTGCTCAATCCCTTGTGCCGAGTTAGAAAATGAGTAAAACGTGCATTTGTGAAGTGGAAAATTGAGACTGAGCAACAATGCGAGTATAGCAGGTCCTGGATGAAAGGGACGGGATTGACCTGTCTGCCCTGTACATGTAAAAGCACTATTGTTAGGGCCAGAGAAATGGGTTATTTTTTATGCTGGGTTGACTTGTACACAGCGGCCTAGGGTGAATATGTGAAGGTTATTTACAAAGCAGTTCGATCAAGTATGTTTTTCAACCACTTCTGTGTCAAGGATTAGCAGTCCATGTTTTCTTTTAAATTTAAAGTACCCAATTCATTTTTTTCCAATTAAGTGGCAATTTAGCGTGGCCAATCCACCTACTCTGCAGATCTTTGTGTTTGTGGGGTGAGACCCCCACAGACACGGGGAGAATGCGCAAACTCTACACGGACAGTGACCCGGGGCTGGGTTCGAACCCGGGCCCTCGGCGCCGTGAGGCAGCAGTGCTAACCACTGTGCCACCGTGCCATCCAGCAGTCCACGTTGACAATGAAATTAATCAAGACACATTGGTTCATTATTACATGAACTTTTTGTTTTAACATAGCATAACTCGATTCAGCCTTACAGGGCAATTCTATCTTCCTCTCTATTGGTTCTGTTGCATTGTTAGCAATGGAATTGCCCTCAACAATAGAAGCAAAATGCATCTCCATTTTAAAGGAAGGGGATAAATATTGAAAAAATACTTTTGAATGGTATGGACTAAGTGTGGAGGAACTGAGCAGTTCTTTAACAAACAATGCAAATACTATTGGCTAAATTATTATTCTGTGCTGTACAGTTCTCCGATTTTGAATGGAATTAACCCATCAAAAATAAGTGGTATTTGGGGATTAGTTTAGAACTTTAAAGATAATTTGGGAGTGAACTACTTCCATATCTGAAAGGAAAGATGCAAGGGTAGTACTTGGAAGGAAATGAGGGATTTTCGTTCTTTTTTTTGTTGCAATAATAGGATGCAAACATGCAATTTGGCGAGTAGAAGGGACAATGTATTCAGAGATTGAAGGGATGGTTGTAAAGTATTTTTTTTGGAGAGTAGGGGTAGTACTGACTCCCTGGCCAGCAATTGCCCCTTCAACCACACTCCGAATATATCTGGCTTCTTGCTGTATGCAAGACATTGCTCTCTGCAAACAAATTTAACTTTATTCAAAGTTAATGCACTTCAAACATCATCCACTTTGGATCATCCCGAGGACATGGTGTGGCATGGCGCTTTATAAGTGCACAGTGTTTTTGTTTTCTGGGGATGGGAAGTAGGATTTGATGGATTTTATTTTGTGTGACAAGTACATGATCAAGGCTTGAGCAGCAATGGAAATTGCAGTTGATTTAAGTGGGGTGGCGGGAAGAAGAACTTTAATGACAGGAGATCAAAGCCCAACTGTCCAAAAGAGCAACCACAATGTTTGGATGAATATCATTTAGCTTTGGAAGCTGGGGTAGAAAGTGTGAAAGAGAAATTAAGAAGAACAGCTTCAACTTCAATGAACAGCCAAGCCATTTGAGGATAAACCAATTTATCACCGGAAAGCTGGAAACTGATCCTTTCCCATGCTGACGGGTTTTGCATAGTCCCCATCAGGCAATCGAGTCTGGCTGTTGTCAGCCTTCCCTTCCCACGATGGCACATAAACTGAAAAAATTATGAAACTGGCTTGATACTTCAAGAGACATTTTGTTCCTTTCTTAAAAAAAAACTAGACTGATTGATATTTATTGTCACATGTACCAAAGTTACAGTGAAAAGTATTTTTCTGCAGCCAAGGGATGTACACAGTATGTACATAGTAGACAAAAGAGTACATTGACAATGGTACGTCAACAAATAGTGATTGGTTACAGTGTGAAACAAGGGCCAAACAAGAGCAGCATAGGGCGTCGTGAATAGTGTTCTTACAGGGAACAGATCAGTCCAAGGGAGAGGCGTTGAGGAGTCCGGTAGCTGTGGATAAGAAGCAGTTCCTATGACTGGATGTGCGGGTCATTAGACTTCTGTATCTTCTGCCTGATGGAAGGGGCTGGAAGAGGGCAAAGCCTGGGTGTGAGGGGCTCCATTTTAACAGTGAATAAGGCAACCCAAAATAACAGACTTCCTTTATCACTGATGTTTGTTAGATTGACATTACAGTAGCCAAAATAAAAGGACAGCGTTGGAATGCCACCTACAATACATCCTTTACTATAATTTACAATATA
Organism: Scyliorhinus canicula; assembly: GCF_902713615.1. NCBI lineage: Eukaryota > Metazoa > Chordata > Chondrichthyes > Carcharhiniformes > Scyliorhinidae > Scyliorhinus > Scyliorhinus canicula. Next base: position 180,513,032 of record NC_052155.1, on the reverse strand, counting down.
TAAACGGGCTTGGGTATAATTGTGTCCAGCTGACTGGCTAGGATCCATATTCATCTTGAAGATTGTGTCACTTTAGATGCTGCCACCTTTGCAACTGGGTATGTTGCATGTGCAATGTTGCTTCCTCAGGTACAATTGGCTGCAAATAACTTCTGAAATGTTGCTGGCCATGATAGGATTTCTTTCTGAACAGAATATATAGGGAAATGTTATATTTAATAATAGCTTTGAATGGATTAAAAGTACACCAATTATACCTATCTAGTTAGAACTTGCTCCGATTATCTTGTCATTTCTCTTGCTGTTTGTGGATCCTTATTGTGTCTAAATTAGCTGTCACGATTGGTTGTATAACAATGTGACTACACTTCAGAATTAATTCCCTGGCTTTTCTTATTTCCTAACGGTTCACTGGATATCTCAAATTATCAGTACTGAGCCCTATGAATCTATTTTTTGTCATGTTTACTTTGGCAGTTTGAGGTCTGTGGTAACATTTTTGGAGGAAAGTAAAGTTGATTACAGCTTTAGATTTTTATTATCCATAGCTTGTTTTGATCAAGTAGCTCCTGCTGAATGCCCATAAGCAGATATCCTGATGTGTTACATGGAGTCAACTCAGTATCAAGCTGCCTGGCAGCCTACTGTGTGCCATGTCACCAGGATTCAATGTTCCCAGACCCAACCCCAGAATCTTCCGCTGAAGAGTTTAGACAGAGCACAGAACAGCACGGCGAACCAGGGAGGGTGACGCCCTGAGATCACCCCCTGCACAGGAAAACGCCCAAGTATAAAAAAAAAAAAATCTGCTGTCACTCAGAGCCTGATGGCAAAACGTGAGCAACAGCAGACAAGGGTCGGAATCCCCTCCAATCTAATTTCGCACTCCTGTGGGTAGATACATGCTCTCTGCTCAGTCCTTCACCTGTGGAGGCACTGCACAGTAGGAGAGGAGTAAAACTGACTGCCCAACTCCATTGTGGTATAGTGCCTTTGTACTGTAGTCTGATGAGCAACTGCGTGCATGGCACTGACCAATATCGCTCATTATCTTTAAACCAGAAATCCACCATTTCTAGGTTTGCTCCCACCCTCCTTTAATCATTTATAAATTTAAAGGTATTTTGAATCACGCACCCTTCGGAGCTGAGGGCATGATTTGACACCCTGTATGTAATTTTTGTTTCAATGACATCCTGAGTTTCAAAAAAATGCTGCAAAAGATATGTCAAATGAGAGCTTGGATTAAATATTTAAATGTAGTAATAATATTCTATACGTAATGTGAAGCAACTTTCAACACCTTGTGCATTTGAAATATTTTCTTGATTTATTCTTGATGGTGATTTAGCATTTGTTCTCTTCCTTAGGCTATATTTTCATCGGTATTCTATTTTGCATCAGTTCCCTTGTATCAGGGTTTCCTCATGGTAGGGTAAGTGGCATTGTGTCATTTCAAAAGGCTCTTTTTTTCTGGTATTGCAGCAATATAAAGCTTCATCTTCTATTTTCATGCTCACCATCAAACCCATGTCACCGTGTAAATTGGGTTACTTTTGCTTTCTGTTCTATTAGGTACGCTACCATCTACACAATGTTTCCTGTTTTCTCTCTGGTGTTGGACCAGGATGTAAAGCCAGAAACAGCAATACTATATCCAGAGCTTTACAAGGACCTCACAAAGGTGCGTAATGTGTTTGTACATGCTATATGAACATCTGAAGACTTAATCGACATCATGTTGGGATAACTTCCTTTGCAAATATTCGTAGGCCGTGTACCAAATGAGTTCCAAGGAAGCACGCTGTTTATTTTGACCAAGAAGAAATTACTTCCAAGTGCTTGTTCCAATTGGTATTCATTGGACAAAGTGCGTAAACATTTGCTCACTGACATAATGACCGCTCTACTTGAACTGTAGCTCTCTTATTGTAAAATATAACTTATAATTATAACAAGCAAGTTAAAGTTATTTTGTGTAAATTGGCATAATCTAGGGCACCCAGCGATGCTCCTCAACCTCATATTACGGCGTATTTAGCATGGAATCTATCTCCAATTGTTGTCAATTAGACTATTCAAATTTTTTTAATGGTTTACAAATTGGTGCATTCTGCTTCCTCCGAATTTGCAGAGGCATCTTTTCCTGTTGCCATTGTAAACATTTTGTGATTTCATTCCGTGTAATTGTATCTTTGATGTTGCCTATTGCAGTGCTTAAAATTATACCACCTCCATGTACACTATATAGATTTTGACATGCACCTTTGAACTGATGGATAACATGGCAATACTGAAAATGGTCAAACCAAGAATTAATTGAGTTTCTGAAATCTCAGCCACAAAGCCATGTGCTCCATCTAGGCTTTACTGAGATGGATTTCTCTCACTGCCCCTGTCCCATTAGCAAGCCCTGGATTGTGACTTCATGAACACACCAGGGAATATCGTGTAGTCCAGAAGAGCAGTTAACACTCCAGCAAAGCACTTGGGGTCAAGCTACAAATCACATTTTGTCAAAGTAAAGATTAATTCATTTATTCTGGAATTTCTAACTTTCACCCCTTCAGATATACGAAAAGAGTGGCACGGTAGCGCAGTGGTTAGCTCTGTTGCTACACAGCACCAGGGACCCGCTTTGATTCCCAGCTTGGGTCACTGTCTGTGCGGAGTCTGCACCTTCTCCCCATGTTTGCGTGGGTTTCCTCCAGGTGCTCCGGTTTCCTCCCACAAGTCCCCAAAGACATGCTTGTTAGGTGAATTGGACATTCTGAATTTTCCCTCCGTGTACCCGAACAGGCGCCAGAGTGTGGCAATTAGGATATTTTCACAGTATCTATGTATATATGTATATAGAGCAAGAGAGAGGGAGCTTACATTCACACTGCAATGAAGTTACTGAGAAAAAAAAATATATATATATATATATATATATATATATATAGATAGAGAGAGCGAAAAGGAGCTATGTTATGCTGACTTTCAATAATGCTAAACCTAAACCAACATCCAATACACAGGTTTCCGCATGCAGCTTCATCTAACCACCATGGAGTCTCTATGACCACTGCACACAGGCTGTAGAGCCATGATCCCAAAATAGCTCATTCAGTCTATCCAAAGTGTGCTTTCCATCCCCTTAAGTTGAAGCAGGATAACAAAAAAACACATTTTCTCTTTCCCAATTGTCCAACTCCCATCAAAAATCCACGAGATTTAAAGCTGGCAATAGCTGCGACCCAGAGCCCATGCTATGTGGTGATGTGCCAGGACCATGTAGAATTTCTCTCCTGCCCGAATAGATTGAGAGTCTGCTGGATAGTTGTTTGAGTTGGCTACCTTTGGAACAAAACAGGCCGGTAAGTATGATTGCAATTAATCCTTTTGCACACTTGTGAATCCTTTCACCGCAGCCAGTTTAGAAGTAGGACCACACACTGGCTTAATAAGTGCATAATCCAAGGCCAAATTACGTTGTTTGAACTTCCAAGTATTGTGAAGTAAAGAACAAAAAAATGAATGCATTGCAGACAAAATACTCTGCTTGAAGGAGAGGTTTTAAGGATCTACATTTATACTTAGAAATTGGTCTGCTCCAATATCATGGTATGTGGCTCAGTGTTAAGTTTTGTTTAATAATGCTCTTGTGAAGAGCCTTGGGATGATTGACTACATTAAAAGTTCTGCTATGTATAAATTAAGTTGTTGTTAATCTTCCCCATTCCTTATCTGGAGACATGCCAACTGCTGCCTGGAGATGCACTCATTAATACAGATCCTGGACTGAACCTGATCTTGTCTTTCTATGCACTAACACTGCATCAGACAACATATTCAGCCTCTGAGCTTAACAGCATACACACATTTAAAACAACTCCATGTTAGATGAAGTTGTAGTCGTATATATCCAAATGTAAGCACACAGATACTGAATAATAACTTTTTTTTGTCAGGGGCGTTCATTATCCTTCAAGACGTTCCTTATTTGGGTTCTAATAAGCATGTACCAAGGTATGTCACAAATTTTGCAGGTACGAATAATAGTTTGTAAATCCACATTTAACAGCTTTGTGTTCTTTAATTAGCCTAATTCAAACTTGTTTGGTGACTGGGCTGTGACATATAATGATGGTCGCTACGAGATATTGTTAGTCATTTTTTTTTTTTTGCTACTTGAAGTTGCCATTCGAAAAGATTCTGATGACGAAACAAAATTTACCCTCAAAATAAACATTGCCAGAAATGCGAAATGTGCATAAGATTCCCTGAAAGCTCAGACCCTACCTTTGATGCCAAAAACCCCTCCTAAAGTTAATGTTAAGACATAAGACCATCAGTCATAGGGGCCGAATTAGGCCATTCGGCCCATTGAGTCTGCTCCGCCATCGTGGCTGCTTTGTTTCTCATCCCCATTCTCCTGCCTTCTCCCCGATGCCATTGATCCCCTTATTAATCAAGAACCTATCTATCTCTGTCTTAAAGACACTCAGTGGTTTGATGTTGCATTTAAGAAGCCTGAATTCACATTGTTTTCCACATAACTCATCCCCGGATTCAACAGGCAATATTCGGCCTCTTGGAAAAAAAATTAAGAAGGACGCATCTGTAAAACTGCTCACATTTAAAATAGGACGAGTGTCTAGGGCTCAAGTAGCTGATAGATTATGCACCCAAAGGTAATCTGCTTTAATTCTTCCTTTGTTCTGAAAAACGGGTTTTATTTGTGTCATTGGATGAATGACATTAACATGTCTGGCAAAATGGGGAAAGAGTAAATCTAATGCAGCCAATCAGCTTAGCAAATATCTCCCCTGAGCTAATTGTTCAGTGACATTGCAGTTATAAGATCCAATAGTTAAGACAGTTTGGGGTGCGCAAAGCAAGATGGTTTTAAAAATCTGCACACAAATTAAGTTAAACAAAGAAAAACTTTTGAAGCCATACCTTGTGAGTTGAGATCACTGGAGAGCGCCAATGTACAAATCCCCAGGTTCAGACAACAGAAAACCAGATGTTCTGTCTGGATACCAGTAGGTCACCTCAATTACCTTGTGTGTGCACTTCAACAAAAGAAATGTCCCTGAGGAATAACACATGAACCTACGATATTGTATCCATAGCAAAGATCTGTTAAGTAGATTCCGAGAAAGTACAATTCTAAATAAGATTACTTTGAAAGTACGATGTTACATTTCCTGTCATGTTAAATTACAGGGCAACACGGTGACGCAGTGGCTAGAACTGGGACTGAGGACCTGGATTCAAATCCCTGCCCGTGGTCACTGTCCGTGTGGAGTTTGCACATTCTCCCCGTGTCTGCATGGGTTTCACCCCCACAACCATAAGGTGTGCAGGTTAGGTGGATTGGCCACGCTAAATTGCCCTTTAATTGGGGAAAAATTATTGGGTACTCTAGATTTATTTTTAAAATGTTAAATTAATGGTTGATCCATAATTGGAATCTGTTGATTAAACAGAAAAATAATTCATAATGTATTTGTTTCACTCCCTTTTAGCTCCTAACTGACTTTGGTATCATTCTCCCCCCCCCAAACCCGGACAGCAAATTGTTCCCTTTGTTTTCAGATGCCTCGCCCCACGCTCTGGAATTCCCCCCCCCCCCCAACAGCAGTATCCGTCCTATCCCTGCCAAATTATTCAGCAGCCACGTATATACTTGCAAGACTTGAGATTTACACACACCACTGAAGCGAATGGTTGCATATGAATTAGTGTGTTACAACCAGTCCTTGCTCCTACCCTGTCGGTGAATCGTTTTGGTCCGAGAAAGAGCTGGTGTGACTCGTGCGTTTGATCTATTTCAGGAGGCATTTTAATATATGGGGCATTGGTGCTGTTTGAGTCGGAGTTTGTACATGTCGTAGCAATTTCCTTCACTGCCCTGATCTTGACTGAGTTGCTGATGGTCGCACTTACGATCCGCACCTGGCATTGGCTTATGGTTTTGGGGGAGTTCCTCAGTCTGGGCTGCTATGTGGCTTCCCTGGCATTTCTCAACGAGTACTTTGGTAAGTTGTTTCGAGGTTTGTCATTTCATTCTTAAATTAAAAGAGACTCCGAGAAGTACACAAGTCTGCAGCCTCTATTTCAGATTTATAAAATACTGCATATTGTTTCTTTTGTTCTGGTAATCATTCAGAGATATCACTTAGTGGAATAGATTAACTTTCCTGCAGTGGTTACACTACTTTTTAAATTTGAATGTATATGAAAAGATTTGAAATAAAAAAAAACACCCTTCAGACATGTCTGAAATGTTAATGCTGTTTTTATACACACTTGCATCAGAGAAGGTAAAATAGCCACCAGGATCAATCAAGCTCAGCAATTTCATTGGTATTGCAAATGTTTCACCGTTTATGGAAGGGAGCAGTTCCCACTGCAAGTAACAATCACATTACACAATTCCCAGATAATGACCATTTCTGAGAGAGAATCTAGTTTCCTCCCCTTGACATTCTCTGGCATTACCAGCACTGAATCCCCCACTATCAACATCCGTACAAATACTGTGGCTACAAGAGCTGGTCAGAGGTTGGGGATTCTGCAGAGTTACTCAACTCCTGATTCCCCAAAGCCTGCCCACCATCCACAAGACACAAGTCAGGAGTGTGATGAAATACTCTGCATAGAATTTACAGTGCAGAAGGAGGCCATTCGGCCCAACAAGTCTGCACCAACTCACCTGAAAGAGCACCCTACTTAAGCCTACGCCTCCACTCTGTCACCGTAAATCCAATAACTCCACCTAACCTTTTGGACACTAAAGGCAAATTTGGCATGGCAAATCCACCTAGCCTGCACATCTTTGGACTGTGGGGGGGAAACCAGAGCACCTGGAGGAAACCCACGCAGACACGGGGAGAACATGCAAACTCCACACAGACAGTGACCCGAGGCCGGAATTGAACCCGGGTCCTTGGAGCTATGAGGCAGTAGTGCTAACCACTGTGCCACCATGCTGCCCCACAGTGGATGAGGCATAAGAGGCTCGACAGCATCCGGGACATTGCAAGCTGCTTCGTTGGCACCCCATCCCACCCCCTTAAATATTCATTTCCTCCACCACTGGTGCATGGTGACAGCAGCGTGTACCATCCAGAAGATGTGTGGCAAAAACTCACTAAGGCTCCTTCAATGGCACCATCCAAACCTGCAACCTCCTAGAAGGACAAGGGCAGCAAATGCATGGGAGCACCACCACCATCTGCAAGTTCCCTTCTAAGTCACACACTATCCTGACTTGGAGCTATATCGCTGTGACTTCACTGTCACTTGATCAAATTCCTGGAACTCCCTCCCGAACAGCACTGTGGGTGTTCCTGCAATATGTGGACTGCAGCAGTTCAAGAGGGAGCTCGCCACCACCTTTTCGAGGGCAATTATATTTGAACAATAAATTCTGGACTAACCGGCGATGCCCATATCCCAAGAACATATATTTTGTGGCCCCTCTACATTGGTGCTGTCTACTTCCTCCACAGACATTGGCTGTTGCCCACTGCATTGAAATTTGTATGTTAATCCCTTCCATTTTGTACCATTCAACTGGGGCTTTGCACAGGACGCAGGAGAGATGCTTTCATCTGGGCAAGTGAAGGGAATTTTACCCAAACCGAGATCTGATCTCTCTTTTAAACACTTCAGGTTATTCTGAACTGATGCCTCACTTATCACTACACTTATTTTTCCCCTCAATTTGCTTTTTAACTGTCTTGATTTGGATTTAAGATTATGTCCTCTTATGCAGGATTTCCCTGCAAGATTAAATTCTCATCTTCATTAAAGGTGCAGTGTAGATACAAATTGTTTTCTGGCCCCCTCCCACAACGCTTTGTCGGCATATTGATAACTGTTTCTGTGCCACTTCATGTTCTTGCCTGGACCTGGAAAAATTTATCAATTTCCTTTCCAATTTACACCCCTCCATCACCTTCACATGGTTCATCTCCGACACTTTCCTTCCCTTCCTTGACCTCTCTATCTCCATTTATGGGGACAGACTGTCCAATAGTATTCATTACAAACCTACGGATTCCCACAGCTACCTCAAGTCCGGCTCTTCACACCCCACAAACCGAGCCTGCCCCAGGTGTCCAGCTCTGGTGGCATTGCTTGCAAATATCCTGTTCCATATAGTGTAGCAGCAGGAACTATGAGTACCCAAAGTCTGGCTCGCTCTAGGCTATTAGCAATAGACCTGTGCTTATCAATAGGGTGCATTGATCTCCTGATGGGTGATTGACTAGGCAGGTCCAGACACTGGCAGTTTGTTGATTGTGTATTTGACTTTGGTAAAGTCTCAATTCCCAGCAGCCTGCCTGAAGTTGACTGCAGTTTGATTTAAAGTGCCCAATTCTTCAATTTAATTGGATTAAAGCTAGGCCCTGTCAGGTTACCCACACCCTTATCCTCAATTTTCACCCCACCAGCCTCCGCATTCAAATAATCATCCTCCGTGGAGAATGATGCCACCACCAAGCACATCTTCCCGTCACTCCCTCTGTCAGTATTCCACAGGGACCATTGCCTCCGGGATACCTCGGTTCACTACTCTATCACCCCCAACACCTCACCCTCTTCCCAACTGCACCTTCCCATTGCAATCTCAGAAGGTGAAATACCTGACCCTTTACCTCCTCCCTTCTCTCCATTCAAGGGCCTAAATACCCTTTACAGGTGAGGCAGCGCTTCAAATGCACCTCCTTCAATCTGGTACATTGCATTTGCTGCTCCCATGCAGTCTACTCTTCAGTGGAGAGAAAAACGCAGACTGGGAGACCGCTTCGCCAAACACCTTTGGTCCGTCAGCAAGCAGGACCCAGACTTTCCTGTCACTGCCATTTTAACTCTCTCTCCTGCTCTCGTGTCCACATGTCTGAACTTTACCTGCTGCAATGTTCCAGTGAAGCCCAACGCAAACTGGAGGAACAGCATCTCATCCTCTGATTAGGCATGTTGCAGCCTCCTGGACTTAACATTGAGTTCATCAACTTCAGACTGTGAAGTCTCTGCTCCAACTTCACCCCATTTTTATTTCTATCAATTTATTTTCATTTCTTCCATCGATCGGTTTAACCCCCCCTCCCCCCAACCCCACAAGGGTCATCTGTTCCCTGTTCCAAGTTGTCCTTTAACACACTGCTTACCTCTGCCATCAATACATTCTGATCTTTTAATATGCCACTGTCAGCACTCTTCTTAGTCATTATCACCACCATTCCCTTTGCCTTTTTGTCCGCAACATCTTTTCAATCTCCACCTATCGCTGGCCCTTATCTACAACCCACCCCCCACAACAGTATAAATCTGACCCTATTTCCACTTCTCTCTAACTTTGACAAAGAATCATCCAGACTCTCAACGTTAGCTCCCTTCAAAGGTTCTGTCAGACCTGCTGTGATTGTCCAGCAGGACTGTTAATTTTCTGTTAATTCCCTCTTAATTGTATTGTCAGGATACCCTGGGCTGTCTAACTCTCTCTAATCTCTACCCTCCCCCTTTTTAACACACCCCATCCTTTACAGACAAATAAAGACAAACAAACACAGAGTGGAAAGTGGGGTGTAAAATAATGATGAAAATAAAAGGATAAAAGTCTTTGTTTCAGATGGCACCTTCCAGTTAGTTTCTTCTTCAGTCTGGGCTTTCAGGTGGATATTATCCGAGAAGTAGCAGGCAACCAGCATTCGTGAGAAACAGAGACAGCTTCTTCTATGAGGATCTGGAAGCTTCGGCATTCAGACAGCAGGGAGCAGAGAGAGAGAGACCAGTTTCCACATTGAGGTTCCAGAAGCTTCTCCTGGGTGTTCTCCGGAAAACCCTACCTGACAGGAACCAATTGCTGTTGGTTGCCAGGCAGAATACTGTTCCTGGCCAAACCATTGACCACCAGCCAGCCAATCCGATCAAACCCCTCCAATCTCTTGGGTGCCATAAAGTCTGGGTTCTTCTGCCCAAAGTACAAAACTTTGTAACAGTGTACTATTTTGACACTGAATTCTTTAGTTTCTCACGGTATATCTCCATTAATGATCCAAGGACCAAAGACAAAATAAAAGAGACAGGAACTAAGTGAATCAACAAGAAGGGCCCTTACAGTTTGTAAAATTCTAACAATTATAAATAAGATTAGTTAACTTGAATCGAATTAGAGGGCGTTGGAAAATTGGCAAATCTCAAGGAGAGATGTGATCAGAAGAATTCTGTTCCTCTCCACCTGTCTCCAATCCCTCCCCAAACATACAGTAATAGATAACATTTGTAGTGCATAATATCATAAGCACTTGACTATTTTAAAAAGCTGGCTCACCATTCCTTTCACAGGGGCAATTAGGAATGGGCAATTAAGTTTGGCCTTGCCAGCAAAACCCACACCCCAAGAACAAGTAGAAAAGAATTGTCTGGGCTAAGAACGTCTTTCAATGTTTTCATGAATATAGACATTATTAAGGGGACATTATTTGGAAACTTAATGATGCATGTTTCTGGAATTTCAAAATAAGTTGTACTTAAAGCAAGCAGCCAGTTGTGATATGGATTGTAAAGTGAACTTCCTGGTTAATCATTCAAGCAATTGTTCTAAATTAAAATTAAAGGGATCATTAGGTCTTTAGGGACACCCATCTTCTTCACGATATAAATTTAAGATTCACTTGGTTCATTTAGATGAGCCAGAGCCTCATGTTTTTAATCAATGAGACTTTTGTCCTTGTGTGTGGTTGAGGGCTACAGAACCAAGGCGATTAGCTGGTGGTAAGACAGAGACCAGCCATGATCTAATTGAAAGGTGGTGCAGGCTTGAGAAGTTGAATGGCTTACTCGTGTTTCTGTGGTGTGGACTTTAGGAGTGGCCTTTCTCTTCCCATGTTTCGCTAGCCTGATATTGATAGAGAATTTTATTCTCTCTTTTATCAGTTAAATTATATTTTGCATATTTTGGAAGTAAATTTAATGCTACAGTAAAATCTCTCCTCTAAATGAGTTTACATATCTAACAAGTACAAAGAAAAGTACAGCATAGGAACAGGCCGTTCAGCCCTCAAGCCTGTGCCAATCATGATGCCCTAACTAAAAAAAATCCTTCTGCCCTTACTGGGTCCGTACCCTTCTATTTCCTCCCTATTCAAGTACCCATCCAGGTGCCTCTTAAATGTTGCTAATGTGCCGGCTTCCACCACATCCTCTGGCAGCGTGTTCCAGGCACCCGCCACTCTGTGTGAAAAACGGACCCCGCGCATCTCCCTTAAACTTTTCCCCCTCTCACCTTGAACCTGTGCCCCCTGTGTAATTGACACTTCCACCCTTGGAAAAAGCCTCCGACTATCCACCCTGTCTATGCCTCTCAGAATTTTGCAGACCTCTATCAGATCTCCCCTCAGCCTCTGTTTTTCCAGTGAAAACCGCCCTAGTTTATTCAACCTCTCCTCCTCATAGCCAACATCCTCGAGACCAGGCAACATCCTGGTGAACCTTCTGTCCGCAAGAGTGAAGGATCATTGTAATCCCTGAAGAGCTAACTCTCTTGTTCCAAGGGAATGCCTGACATTTGCGCATTTGAAACATTATTTTAAAAATTTGGATTGGAAACACAAAACTGAAGGAGGATAATGTGCTTGTTTTGTTCATGTCATTGTCCTTGATTCAGTCATCAAATGGAACGCTTCAAGCCTTTGGAGTAAGCGTTCCAACTCTCCTGGATTGAATCAGAATCTCCGGGAATTTAGCATTAATCCCCCCAAGCAGTGCGGTGAGCTTTCCAGGAGAAGAATATGCAAGCTTGGCTGCTGCATCTGAGACGGGGTAGTTTATTGCCTCCAATCTCCTTCCTTCCAGCTATTCCCTCAGCCAGCCTGAACAACGCCCATGCATGTGTGACCGTTTTGTTAACCTAGCGGAGGGGTATCGGTGGTGCGGGGGGGGCATTGTGGGCATCCACCGCCTCCATTGAAATTTTGTTGCTGCCATGTCGTCAATCCTCCAAGAACGCATGTGACACCATTTCACCTCTAATTTGAAGAGGGACAGCCAGGGGCTAAGCGTAGATCGATTTGTAAAATGATAAAAATCCTGGACTTTAATTTTATTTGCAGGATCTCTGTTTGCAGGATAATTAGAATCATGATTGCACGACTGACTGTATTCTTTGTGTGTTTGAATATGAAATAAATTAAGCTTGCAAAAAGTCACCCATTTTGTTCCCTTTTTAAAATCTCATTCAGAATGCAGGGCAATAGATGAAATTCAGAAAGCCTCTTGTTCAATAATGTAATGGACTTAACTTCCTGCCTTTACAGATGTCGCCTTTATCTCCACTGTGACCTTCCTGTGGAAAGTGTCAGCAATTACCCTCGTCAGTTGTCTTCCACTTTATATTCTCAAATACTTGAAGCGCAAGTTCTCTCCACCCAGTTACTCCAAACTTACCTCGTAGTGCAAACCCTTTGTTCAATAAGTGACACTTTTGCCATCGCCGCGGAGGGGTCTAATCATCCCTTTTAAAAAGAAACTTCACAGGGAAGCTGAAGACTTTTGAAAATGGTCTGTTGACCGAACAGCCAAAAAAAAAGCAATGAAATGCTGCACACGCCATTGTGGAGCGTTGAACGGAAATGACAATTCTTCAGAATAACAAGCACTGCACAGGACCTCTGAAACGAAGGAATGATGCCTTCAAACTTTTCACAGTACTGATGGAGTCAGGGAGAAAATGGAAATAACGTGTCTTTGTATATCTTTTTTACTTTTTTCTTTTTTTTTCCCCTTGCTATTTTGTGTAAAATTTCAAATGCACTTTTGTTTATAAATTTGCTGTACTTTTTACTGTTCCTGCATTGCACTCCTGCAATGAGTTTCAGAATTGCCCACAAAGTACTAGTTAGTGCAATTGTCCAAATTTTGTTGTATAAAAGCTCACTTCTTGATGCCATTGTGCATAAAGCAACAGATTAGCAGTACATAATATATATATTTATTGGAATTTCAGCTACCTTTATAAGTGCTCTCCACTTTAGCATTTGCTATTATTAATATGTCTATATTTCCCTGTCTCTAAATTGCAGTTGTGTTTGTGAAGCAAGTATGCACTAACAGGGATATGCACAGCAGGCTTTCGGCATCCCACATAGTCATTAGCATTTTGCCAACTACCTCCCCTTTATATTTTCTCCCCAGTATTATCTAATTCTATTTATTTTTGGAGACTCACCTTAGGAATGCTACAGCCTGAATTTTATGTGAGCCATTCTACTTCACAAAGTTTTGAAAATTATTAGTTTGCAATTGAATTGAGGACATGCATTGCCCGTACATTGTTAAATTTCCATTCCTTCTTCTCTTGGTCAGACTCGAGTCTTTATTGTGATGTGGGCTCGGGCCTGGGAGAATCGAGAAGCTTTCCCCTCCTCTCCGCACAATTCCCTCCCCGCCCCACCTTAAAGTGTAACAAAGTCCAAAAGGCGGCTAAGGAAATCAACATTCTTCGAATCATAATTCCAATGATCCCTGCGGCAATGTGCTCCTGGATTGATTTATTTAGAGTTTATATGATAGTGGAGTACAAAAAGAAGATGTGGTATTTTTTACAAAGAGGATCAACAGTGTATTCCGCTACCAGTTTCCTGGATCCAGCACTGAATGAAAACTTACTGCACTCCCTTAAAATTCCATTTTGAAAGCATATGAGAATCAAGTGTATTATGTTGTTGAGCTAAGATGCAAAGTACTTCATATAAGTCTTGACTTGTGGAAATTAATTTTTGTCTTCGTAATCCATTAAAAAATTGCATTCATATTTTTAATCAACTAGTGTTCTGATTTGTCAATGTATGCATCACTAACCATGCCTCAAGGAGTTTTGCAGGGCATGATCAATGATTGGTTACAACGCTATTCCGGTTTTAATTAAGCATTTGCTTTCTTGGTTCCACATGATTATGCTAAATTTGTGTCCATTTAAAAGTAGTCCTCAAGAGACATGGCTCGGGTAGTGAATGGAAGTTGTCTACCATTTTTGTAAATAGCCTCCAAATAATGGACGCCTGGCATCTGATTCCAATTGTTATCCTTTGCTGCAAATGTGAAGTAGATGTAATGAAATGAGTAACGGTGAAATACGTTCCAAAGGTCACCTTGATTAAGCCACCATCTGAATTAAGTATGCATCTATTGCCATATCGCATCTATTACTAGAAATAGACATGTTAGCAATATAAGTAAATGGAGCCTGCATCAGGGTCTAGCTACCACCCTCGAGATCAGCCACGGTAATTGGTTTTCAAATTAACATGCTGTTGTGGTTAAGCCATTAAATGTCATTATGTCATCTGGATTCAAAAGTTTTAAGGAACCACTTGAGTTTAATGGTGAAGGTGACCACTTTATTCAGATTTTACTGTATTGTAAAATTAAACTGGAGCTCCCCCTGCACAATAAAAGTGAATTTACATTTTCACACTGGCTTGCCTTTCTCCTTTTTCTGATCTTTAGAGATGTGCTTGGCTCATTTGTCACCTTGGATCCATATGAAGTCGGCATCTATCTATCGCATCTGCACATGTTTCATGCAAAGTTATTGAGAAGCATATGGTACAGGAAACTGAGAGCTGGTTGCTCTAAAATGGACAGTTAATTCCTTAACGTTCTGATTTGTCTCCATTTTTATTCATCCAGTTAAAGGTCAAAGTGAGCAAAAGTCCATTTTCATGGCAAGAGTAAAATGTTTCACCTGATCAATTTTGCATATGTTGGGGCTGCACGATGGCACAGTGGTTAGCATTGCTGCCTACGGCGCTGAGGACCCGGGTTCGAATCCCGACCCTGGGTCACTGTCCGTGTGGAGTTTGCACATTCTCCCCGTATCTGCGTGGGCTTCACCCCCACAACCCAAAGATGTGCAGGGTAGGTGGATTGGCCACGCTAAATTGCCCCTTAATTGGAAAAAATAATGGGTACTCTTTTATTTAAAAAATTTAAAAATGTTTTTTCCATATGTTGTCTAATGCAGTCTTAACCTGCTGAAGATTTTATTTTTAACTCTAACTGTTGGGTGCTAATTTAAGTTTAATATACCTTTCTAATAGTGTGTTAGAAGTTGGTGCTTCAAAATAATTTTTAAAAAGATATATTTTTATTCGTTTTTTAACATTTTATACATAAAACAAAACAACACAAAGCAAAAAGAATAACAGTAGAACCTCCACTACCACTCTGCTAACCAGTTCATTTATGACTTGAAAAATAACCTCCCTCCACCCAAACTCTTTTTCTAAACCCCCCCCCCCCCTCCCCACCCCAACTTTAGCAGTTGACGGTGACCAACACTTTAAAGTGAAGGATAAACATACTCCCATCTCTTATGGAACGCCTCAATCGCTCCCCTCAAGGTGAACTTAACCTTCTCGAGATACAGAGACTCCATCACGTTCCCCCAGCCACACTGAGGCACAGGGTGGTTAAGCTGACCTCCATCTCAACAGGACCTGCCTGTGAGCAGTCAGCGAGGCGAAGGGTAAAACATCCGCCCCTGTTTGTAGCACTGGCAAGTGACACCCCAAATATGGCCCCCAGGGAACTGGGCTCCAAGTCCAAGATCTCCGACATGGTGCTGAAGAATGAATCAGAAAACTTCTCCAACTTCGGACAGGACCAGAGCATATGTACATGGTTAGCCGGGCCCCTCCCACACCAGTCGCAAATTTCCCCCCACCCCCTCAAACAGCTGACACATCCTCAACCTCGTCAGGTGCGCCCTGTGCACCACGTGTAATTGTATTAGCCCTAGTTTTGAACACGAGGTTGAGGCATTCACCCTCCACAACACCTTACACCACAACCCCTCCTCCATCATCACCCGCAACTCCTTCTCCCACTTGGCCTTAACCCCCTCCAATGCCACTATTCTCCTCCAGAATCTCCCATAAAGCGCCGGATCACCGACAACACCCCGGGGCAGCATCACCAGACAGTCAGGAAAACCTTCTTTGCAAAATCCCACACCTGGGTGTACCTAGAGGCGTCGCTCCGAAGAATCCAAAACCTCTCTGCTAACTCCTCCAAACTCGCAAATCACCCTTCCCGAAATAAGTCCTTCATTCCAACACCCCCCCCCCCCCCCCCCCCCCCCCTCCTTCCAGAATCGAAACCAAGCATCTAATCTCGGCGCTCAAACAAATGATTCTCTCACATCGGCATCAACTGCGGCCCCCGCCCCAACTTAAAATGCTGCCAGAGTTGCCTCCATATCTTCAGTGTGGCCACCACCACCGGACTACCCGAATATTACTCTGGGGCAAACTGGAGCGATGGCGTTGCCAGTGCCCACAACCTCTACCCCCTATGAGAGCCTGGCTCCATCCTCACTTATATTGTCTTTGCTCCATACCCCCAGCCCTGCATCATCTTGGTGTTCGCCGCTCAATAATCTATCTGATTCGGTACAGCCAAACCCCCAGGCTGTTGCCCTCTCTGAAGCACTGTTTTCTGAATCTTTGCTACCTTACCTGCCCAGACAAATGACAAAATCAACCGTTCCACCACCATTAAAAAAAAAAAAATGCATTCGACAAGAAGACAGGCAAACTCTGTCCCACCTCAGCAGATCCGCCATGACCCTGCCCACCAGGCTCGTCGAATTCAATTTATGGAGCCAGGCCCAATCCTGAGCCACCCAGTTACCTGACGTAAGTAGTCGTGACACGGAACTGCAATATTCCCTGCCCCCCACTCCTTGCCAGCTCCCATCCCCGATGGGGTGACCAAAAAGCACTCGCTCTTCCCCAAATTCAACTTGTGCCGAAAAAGCCCCAAATCGCTTGAGCAGACCCATTACATCCCCCACCGCAGAAACCGGGTTGGAAATATACAACAAACGGTCGCGTCTCCAATCTCAAGTCCAATCTCAAACTGTCCCAACATCGCAAACGCCTTCTCCGCGTCCAGCACCGCCACCACCACCTACTGCTCTCCCCACCCCCACTTCTGATGGGGAGCGCACTATGTTTAGCAAGCAGTGCACATTCGAGGATAACTGCCTACCCTTTACAAACCCCAACTGATCCTTCACAACCACCTGCAGGAGGCACTGCAGCCAAGGTGCCAACACTTTGGCAAGAATCTTGGTATCCAGATTTAACAGGGATATTGGCTGATAAGACCCACACTCCACTGGGTCCTTATATATTTTTAACAAAAGAAAAATTGGTGCCTGTCCCATCGTCTCCAGAATTCCCCCCCCCCCAGCTACTACGTCTTCAAACATCTCCACCAACAGCGGCACCAGCCTGTATGAAAACTTCTTCGAAAATCCCACCATCCCAGTGCTTTACCTCTTTGCATTTTCCCTATTGGTGCCCCAATCTCCTCGATCCCACTGGCTCTTCCAACACTGCCCCATCCTCCCCTTCCACTGTGGGACACTCCAGCCCCTCCAAAATATCCCTCGTATCTGGCGGATCCCCCGGAGGCTCTGACCTATGCAACCTCTTACAAAACTCCTCAAATGCCCTACTCACCTGCTCCGGCGCAGTCAGCAGCCCCCTCCACCCCATCCCGGGCCTGAACAATCTCCCGGGAGGCTGCCTGCCGGCAGAGCTGTCGCACCAACAAGCGACTGGCCTTCTCTCTGTACCCTTGCACTACACCCGTTGCCTGTCTCGACTGGCATGCCGCTCTCCCTGTGGACTAAAGATCAATCTGCGCCTGACGTTCCTTTCTACTGGCCACTGGGGCTGGTTTAGCTCACTCGGCTAAATCGCTGGCTTTGAAAGCAGAACAAGCAGGCCAGCAGCACGGTTCGATTCCCGTACCAGCGACTAGGGGCTTTTCACAGTAACTTCATTGAAGCCTACTCGTGACAATAAGCGATTTTCATTTCATTTGATTTCAAGTGCCGGAGTGGGATATTCCACATACTTCCCATCAACTTCCAAAACCAGCTGCTGCTGCTGGTTGAGATTGGACTTAAGGTTGTGGCATGGGTCAAGTTGTTACATAAGGATCCGAAGGAGAGTGTTCGTACGAATTAGGGAATTGAGATATTTCCAGCTGCATAGGAGAGTGGGACAGGTCCTCCCTTTTCTTTGCGCTGGCAATACAGTCTTTGGCCATCGCGCTGAAGGGCTCGGGTAATGGGGAGGGGAGGGGAGGGGGGGGTGGAGCATAGGGTGCCTCCTGTCTTGCCTTCCTACCCATCTGCGGCTTATATGAGATGATCTTGCCCCCCACCCCTGCTCCCTGAACAGGTGCCGGAGCACGGCGACTAGGGGATTTTCAATCTCATGAAAGTGTGTGTAGCTTCCTGAAGAGCTTCCATCCAGTACAAAGCAACCTGCTTGATTGACACCCCAACCACCACCCTCAACATTCACTCCCGCCACCACTGACAGTGGCAACTGTGTGTTACCAGCTACAAGATGCACTGCAGCAACTCACCAAGGCTCCTTCAACAGTGCCTTCCAAACACGTGACCTCTGCCACCCCAAAGGACAAGAGCAGCTATGCATAGGAGTTCCATCATCTGCAAGCTGCCCTCCAAGCCTTCTAACTTCCTCCCTAACAGCACTGTGGGTGTACATACACCACATGGACTGCAGCGGTTCACAGAGGCAGTTCACCATTATGTTCTCAAAGGCAATTAGGGATGGGCAATAATTACTGCCTACACCTACATCATGTAGAATAATTATCAGTGTCTGTGTGGCAATATCCTTTAGGGGAGAGAAACATTAGAAGGGAAGGGAACAAACGTTGAAGTGTGAGCATGACCAAGTTGCTATGAAAAGGTTAGCAGCTCAAACTTGCTGCATTATCAGAGGTGCCATGTTTTTGAATGAGACTTTTGATATACCAATGGGCTATATCACAGTTTGATGGTGTGCAACCTCAAACCAGCAGGGGGCAGTACAGACACACCATGAGGTCTCTGGACCAAGGTCATGTGACCTGCGACTCGGATATAAAGAAAGACGCATTAGGCCATCTTCAGAAGAAGATTGAGCAGGTAAGACTCATATGAATGGTCAGTGCTGGGGGAAAGTTCCAGAGGAGTAGTTAGCAGACTCCATCATAACGTACTCTGTATCAGATTGCTATCTTACCACACGAGACTCAAGAAAGATTCTGGTTTGGACAAGTCAAAGTGTTTGGTGAGTTCCTTCGTGAAGTACAAAGGACCAAACACAACAACACTTTGAGCTGATGCCTCGCCTGCACTGCTTGTTCAGATTGACGGAAGCTCCATTCAAGGAACAAGGAATTCTGCCTTAACCTGGCTAACGTTCAACGCTCAACAGACACCCCCTGAAAACATTTGCCATTTGGTGTGTCTGGGGCCTTACGAGTAAATTGGATGCAATAGTGGCTGCATTTCCAATGAAATGCATTGGTTCTGAAGTGCTTCAGTCATTGAGGATGTGCACGGTGCTATATAAATGCAAATTTCTTCTGTCTTGAGTCTGCTGGAATTCAATCATGCAATAAATATTCATTCTCGACTCTGATCCCTCCTGTGATACCTTCAGAGATCTGATCACGTTCTTCTTTGTAATCCTGACAATACTTAAAGTTATGAAGCCAGGTTAGAAAATGTTGATGACACACTGTTTTCGTATTGGTTCCTGCTAAAGTATAATGCTACAAGCATTCAGCCTTTAGTGGCCATTAGATTAAAGTCAATATCCTAACTTTGCACAGAATGCTAGTTTTGATCCCTGCAACTGTGTATGAAGCAAGTCACGTTTTATAGACACAGGGACCGTGTAATTTGAGTTGAAAACTTAGCAAAGCTTGGCCTGGATAAATAAGTAATGAATTCTCAGATTTAGACCCTTGTCCTTGTTTATAAATTCCTCTATGACCCCTACCCTCCCAATCACTGTGATCTCCCTCAGCCCCACAATCTTCCAAGATCCCTGTGCTCCTTCAAGGCTTGCCTCTTGAGGACACCCAATTTTAATCACGCCAACACTGCTAGGCACTTCCCTAAATCTCTCCATTTTTTCCTTCTCTAAGAGACACAATTAAATGCACCTCTATGACCAAGCTGGGTCTTCTTGTGTAATATATCTTTCATATTATATCTGTGTGATGTTACAGATTAACTAGCAAAGAAGGAGGCCATTAATCCTGCCGTGTCTGTCCAGGTTTTCTGAAGGAGCAATTTACCTGGTGCCATTTCCCTGCCTTACCCCCCCACCCCCAGCCCTGTACCGCTTTTCCTTTTCCGATAACAATCCAATTCCCTCTGGAATGCCGCTATTGAATCTGCCTCCACCGCACTTGCAGGCAGTGCATCCCAGAACCTAACCAACCCTGTTGCTCCTTTTGCCAATTGTCATAAATGGGTGCCATCTTGTTCTTGATCCTTCCGCAAATGGGAACAGTTTTTCCCTTTCTACTCTGTCCCGAACCCCCGTGATTTTGAATACCTCAAGTCTCCTCTTCGAGGAAAACAATCCCAACTTCTCCAATCTGTCCACATCACTGAAGCCCCCCCCCCCCGCCCCTCCCCACCCCACTCCCAGGGCCATTCTCCTGAATCTTTTCTGCGCTCCCTCTAATGCCTTCCCATCTTTATGTGGCATGGTGTCATTCCAGTTTCCCCAGTGAAGCAGCTTGAATTTTTAATCTTGATGGGCTGCTAATATTCTTGAGTTTCTTCTCTCCAATCGCATGAAAGTGTGTGGTCCGCAGCTGGTCTGTCACTAAGCTGTTCCGAGATCGCTGGCTGTCCTGCCGGAGGGGTTCATGTCAGAGTGGCCTAAGGATGACCCCCTCCCCCGTCGCTTATAACTTCTCCCTTGGATCTCATCTGACATCTGATATCTCCCCCACAGCTGTGTAGCTTGAGATGAGGAACAGGAGAATGTAACTCCTCCCATATTGTTGAAGCAGTTGAAAAGGCTTACGTTTATCTAATAACTTTCACATCACAGAGCATCCCAAATGAACTTTTCGGCCAATAAAGTATTTATGAAGTGCAGTTACAGTTGGGTAGTGTGACTGTTAATTTGCACACCGCAAGCACCCACCAACAGCAATGTGCCAATGACCAGATAATCTGCTGTAGTGATGTTGGTTGAGGGACGAATATTAGCCCGGGCACCATCAATAATCTCTTTCGAAATAGTGCCATGGATCTTTTAAATTCAGCTGCAAGGGCAGTTTGAGTTGATACAAAACGCGCGAAAGTAGAAAATTAACTGAGGTTTAATGAAGATCGTTCAATCGTTAGATAATTATTCAGATCTGGCTGCAACATGAGATTCCCACGATCGTTAAGAGATTGGAATATTCATGCTGCGGATGCAGACTGAGAGCTGTGTTGGCCGATAATGGTACATTAGAGCAAAGTGTCCCATCTTATTGGAATACGGCAACTGGACCTGAGGGACCACTTGATTTTCCTACATTACAGCAATGACACCTCTTCAAAGTACTTCTTTATTCTCCCGTGGAACGTGGGCACTGCTAGCAAGGTCAGAGTTTGTTGTCCATCCCTGACTGCCACAACTGTGTAGGCATCTAGGCCATTTCAGAGTTAGCCACATTGCATGTAGGTCAGACCAAGTAAGGATGGCAGATTTCCTTCCCTCAAGGGAATTTGTGGGCCAGGTGGGTTCTTGCAACAATCGATCTTGGTTTTAATGGTCACCATTACTGAGAGGAGATTCCAATTCCACGTGTGAAATGAAATGAAAATCGCTTATTGTCACAAGTAGGCTTCAAATGAAGTCACTGTGAAAGTGATTAAACTGCATTTAAAGGGTGGCACGGTAGCACAGTGGTTATCACTGTTGCTTCACAGCGCTACGGTCCCAGGTTTGGTTCCCGGCTTGGGTCACTGTCTCTGCGGAGTCAGCACCTTCTCCCCGTGTCTGCGTGGGTTTCCTCCGGGTGCTCCGGTTTCCTCCCACAAGTCCTGAAAGACGTGCTGTTAGGTGAATTGGACAGTCTGAATTCTCCCTCAGTGTACCCGAACAGGCGCCGGAATGTGGTGACTCGGGGATTTTCACAGTAATGTCATTGCAGTGTTAATGTAATCCTATTTGTGGCACTAATAAAGATTATTATTATTATTAATTTCACCTACTGCTATGAGGGGGTATTTGAACCCGTGCCCCCAGAGCATTAGCTTGACTCTCAGGATTATTTGACCAGTGTCCAGTCCATTGTCTCCCCTACTGGCTGCAAAGCACTTTGGGACAGTGTGGGGGTCATGAAAGGCGCAATATAAATGTGGGTCTTTCATTTGTTAAAGATACTTCAGAAGGTTTATCTAATTTCTCTTGAACCCTAGAGTCCAAAACTAGTTGGTTGATTTTAAATAAATATGACACTGTTTTGCATTTTTTCTAAACTGATATGATCTCTAATCCAATCAGAAAGATTCTGTGTTGCTCTGTAGTGAGTTTGATAGACACAACATGCTTGTAGTTTTGTGGCTGGGTGAAGTTTAAAATTCCATGGTGATACACTTCAGCACCGCATTTATCATTCTCCATCGGCAAGTGCCAATGAACTCGCCTTAATCTTCCACCTCAAGTGCAAAACAGTTTTTGCTCCTGCCACTCTCCGGCTGTCAAGATTTGTGCATAATTCATCAGAGACGCAGAGGGGAAATCAGCCCAACACCGTTTCTAATATGGCAAATGATTTTTAAATGGAAAGCCAAGGCTGTCATCAAGGCTGAAACAATTAGAGAGAAGGTGGAGTAAATTACTGAGTTATGAAACCAATCTCTTCCTCTCAATAGCTAGCTCCAATCTGTAACTCTCCTCGGTGGCTTGACCGAGATTAAGTGTTTGGAAAAATCCCCGAAACAATGTTGTGAGTCTGGAATTCCCTCCCTAAAGCTCTCCAGCTCTCTCTTCTTCTTTTGGACACTCCTTAAAAATCTACCTCTTTGACCAAGCTCTAAGTCACCTTAACGGAATGCTCTGTTTGCCGAAACGTTTCAGAGGAGGGCCTTGAGTATTTTACTCTGGTCAAGGTGCTATATTAATGCAATTATTAGCCCTCGAGGTGCCAGGCTTCAATGCAGAAGAGGAAGCCAAAGAACGAATGGGCATTTCTTTTTTTAAAAAAAAGAAATGCCCATTTCCTTGAAGTTAAACGTTGCTGACACAATTTCAGGGATGTTAGATGATTCTGTGACATCATGAGGATCAGCAAGTGCGAGGGAAGCCATTTATTTGTATCATCTTTCTAGTCCATCCTTTCCTGGCGCCTATGGTCTCACCATTGCTACAGCTAACCACAGCTCGGCTAATAGTAGTTTGCTGCATTATCCTATCTGAGAAACCATTCCAACTATTGATCATTCTCCTATGGAGAATTGTTTCCCGACATCGGGGCCACATTAAATTGTTTCCAGTTACTGCTGGGAATGTTTTTTGCTGTACATCCCGGACAGCTCAATCAGAGAGGCAATAAGTCTGATTGCTGATCTGGAGATTGGGGCTGGCAATCTTCAGCTAAAGAGGTGGGAAGAAAAGAAACAAACAAGATTCTTGCTGAGCACTTTTTTTTAAAAAAAGTGAGGGAGCAGTTTGAAGTAATGCACTTTTGTACCAACTCTTTTAGAGGGCAATTTGTTAATCTTATAAACTTTGTGCAGAATATGAACATAAGCAAAATATGCAGATTCCAGAATCTGACACAAGGGCAGAGGATGCTAGTGAGGAAAACTCTGCAGTTCTGGTAGCATCGGTAAGGAGGGAAACAGAGTTAACATTTCGAGTCCTTTGGCTCTTCGTCAGAACTGAAAAGAACTTGAGACATTAACCCTCTTTTCTCTCCTTGCAGATGATTCCGGACCTGCTGAGGTTTTCCCAGCAACCTCTGTTCTCGTGTAGAACACTAGAACACTTTCATTTTGCTGTTTCCTAGCCTCCTCCTCACCAAACAGACAAACGAAATGCTTCCTATCGCAGGCTTTCCACAGCCAATATGTGAAAGTTTTATACGACCGCCAACATCTGCCAGTATCCAGATGACTCCCGTTCAACAAAGAAAGAAAAATATTTTAATTCAACTCGGGGTGTTGAGGTAATTTTAAGGGACAGGCGGTCGCATTTTGTGAAGCTGGGAAATGTTTAAAATGAAAAGATTAAGCCGTCTGGTGCTGAGATAATGAGGAAGCAGATGTGGTATTTGGACACTAGGTAGCGCTGTTGACCATGCCATTCTGTGGAGTAGTAAGGGGACTATTTACAAAGTACAATCTTATGAGAATTTACATTTGATGCTACAGGTTAGAACAAAGAAAGGGGCAGGCACCGCAACGTTCTGCAGTTTTTCCAAATAAGTTGATTTCAAATACATTTCCAATTAAGGGGCAATTTAGCGTGGCCGATTCACCCACCCTGCACATCCTTGGGTTGTGGGGGTGAGACCCACGCAGGCACGGAGAGAATGTGCAAACTCCACGCGGACAGTGACCCGGGGCCAGGATCGAACCTAGGTCCTCAGCGCACTGAGGCAGAGGTGTTAACCACTGCACCACTGTGCCACCCTGTCAATTTCAAATGCAAGATAAATTTATGGACAGTCGCCTTTTGTCAGCATGTGGCCTTTTAAATTTTTTTTTAACAGTCTCTCTTTAAGTACACCATCCCGTCCAGAATATCGAACAGCTGTTCTGAGTTTATGTCAGTCAGGGTCTAATGTACCTTTGCTGTAATAATGCTGCGGGAGCACTTACACCAGCAGCTCTGCACTGCCAGGAAAGAGCAGGATCCTGTGGGTATATCCTTCAACCGGGCTCCAGAACTCTGAGCAACGTGCTCGCGTGGCTTAGAATTGGGCAAGAGGTTGACCTGATGGCTGAATACCATCATTGGGAATAGGAAAACTGTTCTGACACCATAAGCCAAATCCATGGCTCTCTCCATTTAGGCAGTAGTTATATTGCACGCTTGCCATCGTTGCAAACAACATTAGCTCAGAAAGGGGTTCAATGACCTGAAATGTTAACTCTTGTTTCTCTCTTCACCGATATTCCCAAGTATTTTATTAATAATAATCTTTATTAGTATCACAAGTAGAACATAGAACAGTACAGCACAGAACAGGCCCTTCGGCCCTCGAAGTTGTGCCGAACAATGATCACCCTACTCAACCCCACGTATCCAACCTATACCCGTAACCCAACAACCCCCCCCCTTAACCTTACTTTTAAGGACACTACGGGCAATTTATCATGGCCAATCCACCTAACCTGCACATCTTTGGACTGTGGGAGGAAACCGGAGCACCCGGAGGAAACCCACACACACACAGGGAGGACGTGCAGACTCCGCACAGACAGTGACCCAAGCCGGGAACCGAACCTGGGACCCTGGAGCTGTGAAGCTGTGAAGTCGGCTTACATTAACACTGCAATGAAGTTACTGTGAAAATCCCCCGGTCTCCACACTCTGGCGCCTGTTCATGTACACTGAGGGAGAATTCAGAATGTCCAATTCGCCTAGCAAGCACGTCTTTCAGGACTGTGGGAGGAAACTGGAGCACCCGGAGGAAACCCACGCAGACACAGGGAGAACATGCAGACTCCGCACAGTGACCCAAGCCGGGAATTGATCCCGGGACCCTGGCGCTGTGAAGCAACAGTGCTAGCCACTGTGCTACCGTGCCGCCCATATCACAGGCAGTTAGGTTTCCGTTTGAAAACAATCGTCACCTGATGGGGGTAAGATAGAGCATGTGTCCGCACTTGGGAGCACTTTGTGTAGTTTAGGCCTCCTTACCCAAGGAAGGATATGCTTGTTTTGGCGGGAGTTCAGCAAAGATTCGCTGGGCTATATCAGGGACAAGGGCATTGTCCTGTGAACAAAGATAGCTCTAAGTCCCCTGGGGTTTCAAAGAATAATGGATGACCTCTTTGAAACATATAATATTCTTAAGGGGCTTGGCAGGGTAGACAAGTATTTTCCCTGACTGGGGAATCTAGAACATGGATTCACAATTTCAGGTTAAGGGGCCGATCAAATAGGACTGAGAGGAGCAGAAAGATTTCTTCACTCAAGCAATTGTGAATCTTTGGAATTTTCTACCCCCGAGTGCTGAGGATTCTCAGTCATTGCTAATAACCTTTTTATTAAGATTTGAGTATTGCTGAAAAGAATATGCTTTTTGGCTTGCACACAGCTCAGAAGAATATTAATGTCTGGTGTACTGTGTAAGAAGAGAGTGTTTATTGTTTGGCAAGTGGATTCTGATTGGTTGCCAATGGAGAATGCACCAGTTGATGGTGACTGACAGTAAACTGCCAAACACTGTTTGAAGTTTAATGACGTTTAAACCAGGCAGCTTAACTCTGGTCAAGGCATTGCCCTGAAGAATAAACCAGCGAATGGCTGTGACTTACTTTGTTTAGCTGAAATAGATGCAATGTGGGGACATGTTCAGAACATGTCTCCTCTGACATTGGTATTCTTGCAAACTGTCCTGATGAGTTGAAGACAAAAAGATTCACCAGAAAGGTTTTTTTTCAGCTATGTTGAGTATGATTTTTGGGAATTAAGGGATCTGGCGATAGTGTGGGAATGTAGAGTTGTGGTAAATGATCGCTCATGATCTTGATGAATGGCAGAGTTAGCTCGGCAGGTCAAAGAGCCTACTACAACTTCTATTTTGTATGTTTTTACCTGCATGCTTGACTTAACATATCTCTGTGTTTTGTAGATAATAAGTAAGGGTTAATTGGGCAAATCTTGCTGGGAAAAGTGTGTAAATGACTTGGAGCACAAATCAGACAGCAAATTTGGAGATTAAAAGATTCGCTATGAAGGTTGCGGAAAGTAATCTAACGGCATTTGCCACAAACTGTCCAGCTCCAGCAAATTTGGGCCCAATTGCACGGTGAATATTAAGCCCATGTTGATCCATTAAAACCTGTGCTGCCAAATTTGGATTCTTAAAGTTTCTTCAGCAGCACTTGATGTTCAGACCTGGTTCTTCTATCATGATGATGTTCAGTTCCACTTTGTTCCCTGTGTTAGTTTCTGTTACCGTGGACGATGTTATTTCCAAAGGTGTTACGTGTAGATGTGGATGAGTTTGCAGCAGTATTCCGGATGGGAATCCTTTTTGGGATTTTCCCCAAGGTCAAGGATAACATAAAAACAAAGGAAAAAGCATACAATGTGGCGAGGATTAGTGGGAAGCCAGAGGATTGGGAAGCCTTTAAAAGCAAGCAGAGGCAACTATAAAAGCAATAAGGGTGGAGAAGATGAAATATGAGCCTAAACTACCAAGTAATATAAAAGAAGATTGATATATAAAAGGTAAGAGAGAGGCAAGAATGGACATTGCACCACTGGGTAATGAGGCCGGGGAAATAATAACAGGGAACAAAGAAATGGCAGAGGAACTGAAAAGGTACTTTGCATCAGTCTTCACAGTGGAAGACACCAGTGGCACACCAGAACTTCAAGAGAGTCAGGGGGCAGAGGTGAGTGAAGTGGCCATCACTATGGGGCTGTTTAGCACAGGGCTAAATCGCTGGCTTTGAAAGCAGACCAAGGCAGGCTAGCAGCACGGTTCGATTCCCGTAACAGCCTCCCCGAACAGGCGCCGAAATGTGGCGACTAGGGGCTTTTCACAGTAACTTCATTTGAAGTCTACTTGTGACAATAAGCGATTTTCATTTTTTTCATTTAAGGAGAAGGTGCTTAAGGTGAGGAGATTGTGGAGGCATTGATGGTATTTTTTGAAGAATCACTGGAGGCAGGGAGGGTCCCTGAGGTTAGGAAAATGGCTAATGTAACACCCAAGTTTAAGAAGGAAAGGAGGTGGAAGACAGGAAATTATTGGCCGGTTAGCCTGACTTCAGTTGTTGGCAGAATTTTAGAGTATTATTAAGGATGAGATTGTGAAGTACTTAGAAGTGCATGGTAAAATAGGACTGAGTCAGCACAGATTCGTCAAGGAGAGGTCATGCCTGACAAATCTATTAGAATTCTTTTAGGAGGTAATGAGGAAATTAGACAAAGGAGAACCAGTGGATGTTATCTATTTGGATTTCCAGAAGGCCTTTGACAAGGTGCTGTACAGGAGGCTGCTAAATAAGACAAGAGCCCATGGTGTTGGGGGCAAGGTTACTGGCATGGATAGAGGATTGGCTGACTGGCAGAGGCTGAGAGTGGGAGTAAAGGAGTCCTTTACAGGATGGCAGCTGGTGACGAGTGGTTAGCACTATTGCTTCACAGCATCAGGGTCCCAGGTTCGATTCCCGATTGGGTCACTGTGTCTGCGTGGGTTTCCTCCGGGTGCTCCAGTTTCCTCCCACAAGTCCCAAAAGATGTGCTTGTTAGGTGAATTGGACATTCTGAATTCTCCCTCTGCGTATCCGAGCAGGCGCAGGAGTGTGGCAACGAGGGAATTTTCACAGTGTTAGTGGAAACCTACTTGTGACAATAATAAAGATTATTGTTAGTGGTGTTCCGCAGGGGTCAGTGTTGGGACCACAGCTATTCACGATATACATTAATGATCTGGAAGAAGGAACTAAGGGCATTCTTGCTACGTTTGCAGATGGTACAAATATATGTAGAGGGACAGGTTATCTTGAGGTAGCATGGGGGCTGCAGAGGACCAGGTTAGACTAGGAGAGTGGGTAAAGTGGCAGATGGAATACAATGTCGAAAAGTGTGAGGTTGTACACTTGGTAGGAAGAATAATGGCATGGACTATTTTCTAAATGGGAAAAGGCTTCAGAAATCCGAAGCACAAAGGGATTCTCTTAAGATTAACATGCAGGCTCAGTTGGCAGTTAGGAAGGCAAATGCAATGTTAACATTCATGTCGAGAGGGCTAGAAAACAAGAGCAGGGATGTACTTTTGAGGCTGTATAATGCATTTGGAATATTGTGAGCAGCTTTGGGTTCCGTGTCTAAGGAAGGATGGGCTGGCCTTGGAGAGGGTCCAGGGGAGGTTCACAACAATGATCCCCAGAATGAAGGACTTGTCATAGGAAGAGGAGTTGAGGACTCTGTGTCTATACTCAATGGGGTTTCGAAGCCAGCAAAGGTCAGGTTGCTGCATTCTACAAACCGGTCAGATTGGGTTCCGTTTATTCTGCATTTTCAGATTCTGCCGCTATGTCGCAGGATCCGTCTAGTCTTACCACCAGAAAGTCGGCACCACCCCTGCACCGATCCTCTGCCGAGT
This sequence comes from Scyliorhinus canicula, assembly GCF_902713615.1. Taxonomy (NCBI): domain Eukaryota; kingdom Metazoa; phylum Chordata; class Chondrichthyes; order Carcharhiniformes; family Scyliorhinidae; genus Scyliorhinus; species Scyliorhinus canicula. The sequence goes on along the minus strand of NC_052155.1, from coordinate 180,483,842 downwards.
GGGGGCTAGCAGTCACGCAGTGTAAAGCTTCCGGCTTTACCTGCAGATACGGCCGCAGAATGGGTGGGTTCGTGGTCACGCATCATGACGCATGCGTACGGCGGCCTGCAGCGGTCGGGCCGTGCAACATGTCACCGGCAGCGCGTGGACCCGGCCTGCCAAAAAACCGCCCCCCTGTAACCCATCTCATCACTCCCGGACCACCCCCCACCGGTTCAGCCAGACTTCGCCAAAGCCCCCCGGTCAGCAGAAAGGCTCTCCCCCGACTGTGGTGGCGCTGGACACAGTCCACAGTCCCCCAATGATCCCAAACATTGTAAGGACGTGCACCCCGCACCGTGGGGGCCTTGCCCCATCGGGGGCAGGGCATCGAACATACACCGTTTTTGAGGAGGCGGAGCATTGCAAAAACAGCCCCACCCCCGATTCCAGCGTAAACATGGATACTCCAGCCCATTGCCGAACGCGATTTTGGCGTCGGTGGTCGTGGAACCCTGCCCATGGTCTTTTGGGTAACGATTTTGGATGCATTTTTGGAGCAGAAAACAAAATAAATTTACGTGACTATTTTTGTTAATGTTGAAGTGTACGGGGCTAGATTCTCTGTTTTTGGGACTATGTCTCCACGCCGTCATAAAAACTGTGGACTTTCACACCAGAAAAACTGACCACATATTGGTAGCCCTGCAGGGGACTAGCAGTGAACCATTGTAAAACTAGCAGCTTTGCTGTAGATACTGACCCCCCACGTCCGGGTCGGAGGCCAGGCATGCGCACGGCGGCAGCCTCCAGGCCTCGCCGTACTCCATGGCGGACTCAGACCATGGCCCCCAATCGACCACGCGCCTGCACCGGACCACCCGGCCAAAAATTGTCCGGCCGCGTATAAGGCCCCCCCCACCGCCCTCCGATCGGCCCGCCCCCAACCAGGGCCAGCAGGATCCACGCCGCCGGGACTTCTGCCGTTCGGAGGCGGAGAATTGCGGGACCGAGTACGCCGCTTTTCGGGGCCCGGAGAATCAGAGAACCGGTGCCGTTTCCGATTCCATGCGGGGAAATGGATTCTCCGCCCCGGCGCTGGCCGCGATTTTGGCGTCAGGGTGCGGAGAATCCAGTCCATGATCTTTAGATCTGGAAATTGCACAGTTTGAGTGAAGAACATTAATAACTATTCAGAGTCTGTTAAATATGAAACATTATGGTGAGCACCAATTTCACACTGACTTTTACAAAAGATAGTGAGCTGCCTTCTTGAACCGCTGCAGTCTCTGAGGTGCAAGTACGCCCACTGTGCTGTTCGGGAGGGAGTTCCAGGACATTGCCCCACGGAACAGGTCCTTGATTGCTACCCCTTCCATAAACATTCAAACCCTCCATCACCGATGTACAGTGGCAGCGGTATGGACCATCGACAAGATGCACTGTAGCAACTCACCGAGGTTCCTTAGGCAGCACCTTCCAAACCCACGACCACTACCATCTAGAAGGACAAGAGCAGCAGATACCTGGGAACCCCACCACCTGGAGGTTCCCCTCCAAGACACTCACCATCCCGACTTAGAAATATATTGGCCGTTCCTTCACTGTCCCTGGGGCAACATCCTGGAACTGCCTCCCTCATAGCACAGTGGGTGTACCTACACCTCAGGGACTGCAGCAGTTCAAGAAGGCAACTCACCGCCACCTTCTGAAGGGCAACTAGTGTTCTTGAAAATACAGAAAAATGTGTCATTTGAAACATGGAAGTCTGGCAATATCTGGTTTGAGAGGGTACAGGGAAAGATCCCACAAAAGGTTAATAGCAGCTGCAAAGAGCAGGGTTATAAAATGCAGATTCTTGATCACAAACAGGCTTAGCAAACACATAGGTTTCATGTGGTAAGCTAAAACAATGGCTCACACCTTCATGGAATGTAACTATCTCAGGAAGCATCTGAAAAAGCATGGATGAGAGTTTCAATTGCATTAAGTGACGAATGTTTAAAACAGGCAAGTCTTTCAAGTCATAACCAAGTTAAATTTTAGCATACAGCTAAAAGCAAAGTTTCACACCTTAATTGAAATAAACTCTCTTAGTAAACAGCTGGAAAGGATGGAAGATGCCCAGTCGAATTTGGTGTCAATTTTAAAGTGTAAAATTCTACGAACATCAAGTCAATTAAAAGAAAATTGGAGACGACCTGTCTACGAGAAACATCATTTAAGTCAAAATCAAAGGCAAAGTTATGAGCTGGGGACAATTGGAAAATTAAACGATTCGTTATCACAGAAATAAAAGTTAACTATTGAAACCAAAGCATTTTTTAATCAGATCTGAGAGGAGACGATATGCCCAAAATGAATAATTAGTTGTAGTAAGATGTTTACATCAAAGATACTTTTAAACTATCAAAGTGAAACAAGCCCATTTACAATAAAGTCATTAAAACTTAATAACTCTTCGAAAGAGAATATAAACCTGCAGAAAGGGGACAGCCAGCAGAGCCGAGCCAGAGCCAGCTCTCACAGCTCGGTGCATGGGAAAGACAGGACACAGCAACCGAGTTCACCAGCGAATACAACTCAAGAAGACCAGATTTTAAGAAGATCGATTGTCAAGGTGGGACTGAAGGTCTGTACAACCAACCAGCAGCAGCCAGAAGCAAGATCTTTTTTCCTTTCTGTAAAGAAAGTGTTTGCAGCTTTTAAAAGAAAAAATATAATAATAAAAATAACTTAACCTGAAAAAGTGGTTATTAGCTTACTTCACTTCCTTAATAACGCAGGACCCAGGACATCGATGCTATTAAGGGGTAAGTAGGTAAAATTCTTCGGTGAAGGTATGGGTTATACCGGGGGATAAGATAGTTTGACCTGAATAGCACCCACAGAAGCCTGCAGCGGAGTCAGGGAGTGAGAATCCCTGTTCACCATTTAGAATATCGACCTTTTTTTGGTATAGGGGGAATTCTAAGAATAGTGGTGAGTTTTAACTTCACTAGGGATGGGCAATAAATGTTGGCCTAACCAGCGATGCCCACATCCCGTAAATACATTTTTTTAAAGTACCTTTTTTGTCTGGATGTGTTCACCATCCACATGACATCAGAGCAAGAGTAGGGCATCCAGTCCATCACACCCTCCCCCCCCCCCCCCCCCCCCCCCATTCAGTGAGTTCAAGGCTGGTCAGATCATGGCCTTAACTTTGATTTCCTGCCGTTCCCCCCACCCCCGTAACCCTGACCATTTTGAGTCTGGATGAGTCTTTGTCAATGCTGGAGAGAACTGGAAATAGGGTCAGATTTATACTGTAGTGGAGGAGGGAGGCCTCGAATGGTGGGGCTGGATAGGGGGCCAGGGATAGGTGGAGATTGACAAAGATGTTGTGGACAAAAAGAGGATGTAAATGGTGGAGATCATGGCTAAGAAGTGTGCTGCCGATGGCACGTAAACAAGGTGCTGTCTAGCTGTGACTTATATTGTAGATCCTGCTCTGACTCTTTGCTACAATTGATAAATTAGCTTTAAGTACTTTCTGTTTCTTACATACATATCTACGCACACTCAGACATATCTATGCACACTCAGACATATCTACGCACACTCAGACATATCTACGCACACTCAGACATATCTACGCACACTCAGACATATCTACTCACACTCAAACATATCTACACACACTCAGACACATCTATGCACACTCAGACATATCTACACACACTCAGACATATCTATGCACACTCAGACATATCTATGCACACTCAGACATATCTACACACACTCAGACATATCTATGCACACTCAGACATATCTACACACACTCAGACATATCTATGCACACTCAGACATATCTACGCACACTCAGACATATCTACGCACACTCAGACATATCTACGCACACTCAGACATATCTATGCACACTCAGACATATCTTCGCACACTCAGACATATCTACGCACACTCAGACATATCTTCACACACTCAGACATATCTACGCACACTCAGACATATCTACGCACACTCAGACAAATCTACGCACACTCAGACATATCTACGCACACTCAGACATATCTACTCACACTCAGACACATTTATACACACTCTGACATATCTACACACACTCAGACACATTTACACACACTCAGACATATCTACGCACACTCAGACATATCTACGCACACTCAGACATATCTCACACACTCAGACATATCTACGCACACTCAGACATATCTACGCACACTCAGACATATCTATGCACACTCAGACATATCTTCGCACACTCAGACATATCTACGCACACTCAGACATATCTTCACACACTCAGACATATCTACACACACTCAGACATATCTATGCACACTCAGACATATCTTCGCACAATCAGACATATCTACGCACACTCAGACATATCTACACACACTCAGACATATCTACGCACACTCAGACATATCTACGCACACTCAGACATATCTACTCACACTCAGACATATCTACACACACTCAGACATATCTACACACACTCAGACATATCTACGCACACTCAGACATATCTGCACACACTCAGACATATCTATGAACACTCAGACATATCTACACACACTCAGACATACCTACACACACTCAGACATATCTACGCACACTCAGACATATCTACGCACACTCAGACATATCTACACACATTCAGACATATCTACGCACACTCAGACATATCTACGCACACTCAGACACATCTGCACACTCAGACATATCTACGCACACTCAGATATATCTACGCACACTCAGGCATATTTACACACACTCAGACATATTTACGCACACTCAGACACATCTGCACACTCAGACATATCTACACACACTCAGACATATCTACGCACACTCAGACACATCTGCACACTCAGACATATCAGCACACTCAGACATATCTACGCATACTCAGACATATCTACGCACACTCAGAGATATTTACGCACACTCAGACACATCTACGCACACTCAGACATATCAACGCACACTCAGACATATCTACGCACACTCGGAGATATTTACACACAATCAGACACATCTTCGCACACTCAGACATATCTACGCACACTCAGACATATCAACGCACACTGAGACATACCTACGCACACTCCGACATATCTACGCACACTCAGACATATCGTTGCACACTCCGACATATCTACGCACACTCGGAGATATTTACGCACAATCAGACACATCTACGCACACTCAGACATATCAACGCACACTCAAACATATCTACAGACACTCAGACATATCTATGCACACTCAGACATATCTATGCACACTCAGACATATCAACGCACACTCAGACATACCTATGCACACTCAGACATACCTATGCACACTCAGACATATCTACGCACACTCAGACATATGTACGCAGACCCAGACATATCTACACACACTCAGACATATCTATGAACACTCAGACATATCAACACACACTCAGACATAACTACACACACTCAGACATATCTACGCACACTCAAACATATCTTTGCACACTCAGACATATATACACACACTCAGACATATCTACACACACTGAGATATATCTACACACACTCAGACATATCTATGCACACTCAAACATATCTACACACACTGAGACATAGCTACGCACACTCAGTCACATCTCCGCACACTCAGACATATCTACACACACTCAGACATATCTACACACACTGAGACATAGCTATGCACACTCAGTCACATCTCCGCACACTCAGACATATCTACACATCTACACACACTCAGACATGTCTATGCACACTTAGACATATCTACACACACTGAAACATAGCTATGACACTCAGACACATCTACACGGTCAGACATATCTACACACTCTGACATATCTACGCACACTCAGACATATCTGCACACACTCAGACACATCTACACATACTCAGACATATCTACACACTCAGACATATCTACACACACTCAGACATATCTACTCACACTCAGACACATTTATACACACTCAGACATATCTACACACTCAGACATATCTATGCACACTCAGACATATCTACGCACACTCAGACATATCTGCACACACTCAGATACATCTACACACACTCAGACATATCTACGCACACTCAGACATATCTACGCACACTCAGACATATCTGCACACACTCAGACATATCTACTCACACTCAGACACATTTATACACACTCAGACATATCTACACACTCAGACATATCTATGCACATTCAGACATATCTACGCACACTCAGACATATCTACACACACTCAGACATATCTGCACACACTCAGACACATCTACACACACTCAGACATATCTACACACACTCAGACATATCTACGCACACTCAGACATATCTACACACACTCAGACATATCTACTCACACTCAGACACATTTATACACACTCTGACATATCTACACACACTCAGACACATTTACACACACTCAGACATATCTACGCACACTCAGACATATCTACGCACACTCAGACATATCTCACACACTCAGACATATCTGCACACACTCAGACATATCTACACACACTCAGACATATCTACGCACACTCAGACATATCTCACACACTCAGACATATCTACACACACTCAGACATATCTACACACTCAGACATATCTACACACACTCAGACATATCTCACACACTCAGACATATCTACACACACTCAGACATACACGTAATCATACAAACACACACAGCACAAAACTTGCATTGATAAGCACCTCTAACCCAGTAAAAAGCCATAAGCTTCTTCACCAGAGCTTTCTCAAACAAAACCTGGCACTGAATCGTGAAAAGGAAATACTAGGGCAAGTGACCAAAAGCTTGGTCAAAGAAGTTGGGTTTTAAGGCTGGCCTTAAAGGAGGAAAGCGAGACGGAGATGTTTAGGAAGGGAATTCCAGAGCTCAGAGCCCCAGGCAGCTGAAGGCAAGGCCACCAATGGTGAAGCGATTAAACTCAGAGGTCGGCCAGAAGCCAGAATTGAAAGAGCAGAGCGCTGCAGATCGTAGAGGGTCCGAGGGCTAGAGTAGGTTAGAGCGGTGGGGAGGGGCGAGGCGGCGGATGGATTTGATAATCAAGGTGTGCATTTCTAAATCGTGCTGTCTGGAGTGGAGCAGCTGTTGGTCAACGAGCTCAAGGGTGATGGGTATAATGAGGCTTGACTGCAAAGTTGCACTGATGGAGATTGGGAGGTGGCACAGCGGCCAGAAACGTGTGGCAATGGAGCTAACACAGGCATGGATGAGGGTTTCCGTGGCCGAATAGCTATGTGGCAGAAGTGGAGGGGGACAATATTACAGACACATACCCACAAGTGCCCATACCTATAGACATACACACACAAATATACACAGACACACGCACTAAGGCATCTTAACAGTTAAAACTGCCTCTAATATGGCTCATTGTACACAGCAGCAGAAATGCTGTATGGATTTTTCAGCTTAGCTGTCCCAGGAACTCTGTCTCAAGCTCGAAGAAGTGACACTTCACATTAAAGTTATGATTAACAGCAGACTTCGTTGGTACAGTATTCATTTCATTGCGCAGTTATGTATTCTGTTCAATCTCTTCGCCCTGTCAGTTGTAGGAAAGTAGGCACCTTGTAAATGCTGTGAAGACATTGGAGGACAACAACTAACAACGCTATTTACAGTAAATGGTGCATTTTTCGAATTGTGTCACATATCCTTTCAAAAAGGCACTGGAGAGTTTCCAAAGTAAAGTTTACCCAGTGAATTTGCAGACGTAAACCGTTCAAAAATAACATTGATGGCTGGTTGCAATTTTATTTATAAAAACACACAAATAAAAGTGTGTTATTTTGTGTTGTTTTATTGGTGAAGGGGCTCTGATGCCAAAAATAACTCTTGTGCACATTCCGGTTGGGGGAGCCACGCTGACAGTCTGAGGTGGCAGAATTAAGTTGGGGGCCAACACTCAGACAGTGACTGAAAAAGCAAATCCCCCCACCCCCGGAAATCCTGGTGGTAGGATCTGTGGATTTTGCTCCCCGGTTTGTGTACACCCGCAGCAACATCTGGAGACTCAGTAAAGCAATCACAAACAGCTCTGTGCTCGCAGGCACTGGGGAGTTGCTGGTGCACAGAACTCCCTGGCAGTTGGGAAAACTGCCACAGTGTCCAAGGCAACAGGATTAAACAGGAGGAAACAGACTGGGGATCCCGTCATTCCACTGACGACGGGAAGGAAGAGAGAGAGAGGGAAAGGAAGGGAAAAGCGCCTTCTGTCTCTTTGCTCCTTCCCCCCCCCCCCCCCCCCCATATCGCCAGCAAGTCTCTGGAATGCAATATTATTTAAAGGCAATGGGTGTCACATGAATAATGCACATAATATATTGAGGCTTTGACAAGAGTATGGGCAGTGGGATTAATAATTGAGTTGCCTAAGTGGTGACATATTAGCTGGGTCATTAATAACTATCAAGGAGGCGGGTTATGGGTTACGGGGATAGGGTGGAAGTGAGGGCTTAAGTGGGTCGGTGCAGACTCGATGGGCCGAATGGCCTCCTTCTGCACTGTATGTTCTATGTTCTATATATCAAAATTGGGGACTATTGTCGCACAACTGAATGATCAAGCCCCATAAAATTTCCAATAGAATGGGAACGGTATCCGTAAAACTGAAATCATAGAATCCCTACAGTGCAGAAGGAGGCCATTGGGCCCATCGAGTCTTCACCGCCCCTTTGAATGAGCACTCTACCCATTTACACTCCTCCTCCCCTCCCCCCACCCGGTCCACCCACCCTATCTCCCTAACCCCATAACCTAACTTGCGACCTGCGCATCCCTGGACATTAAGGGACAATCCACGACCAATCTACCTAACCTGCACATCTTTGGACTGTGGGAGGAAACCGGAGCACCCGGAGGAAACTCAAGCAACACGGAGAGAATGTGCAGACGATGCACAGACAGTGACCCGAGGCCGGAATTGAGCCCTGGTCCCGTGAGGCAGCAGTGCTAACTATTGAGCCACCATGCCAGCCCATAGTAATCCCAATAGCAATGAAAGAGGGTGATGGTTCAACAAGCCATAGATCTTGATGGAGACTCTAGTGGGAGTTGAAGTGGCGAGCAGTCATGTGCCTCCATAGCATTGATACCCGTGGTGATGAAACACAATCTGGAAAGCTTGCCTCACACAGTTTGGGTTCAACTCGCTGAGGAACACATGATGTGGAGATGCCGGCGTTGGACTGGGGTGAGCACAGTAAGAAGTCTTACAACACCAGGTTAAAGTCCAACAGGTTTGTTTCAAACATGAGCTTTCGGAGCACTGCTCCTTCCTCAGGTGACTTCTTACTGAGGAACATAGGAACAGGAGAAGGCCATTCAGCCCTTCGAGCCTGCCCTGCCATTTAATGAGCTCATGGTTGATATGTGGCTTTACTCCATAAACCTGCCGTTGGCCCATGTCCCTTAATATCTTTGCTGGAGAAAAATCGACTTATGTATCTCAGATTTAAAATGAACAACTTGTGCAGAGGATGATTCCAGGCTTTGCCAAACTTCAGGTATGTGGAGAGAGTCAAGAAGCTGGGATCGTCATCCTTGAGATAGAGACGGTTAAGAGGACATTTTATAAAGGCGCTCAAAACCCTGAAGAGGGTAAATAGAGTAAAACAGATATACATTATCTACAGTAAATATGGCAAAGCTATTTGCGCATTCAGGAGGGTTGGTAACTAAAGGTCACAGCTTCAGGATGATTGAGAAAAGAGACAGAGGTGAGATGAGAGCCTTTTCTCTGGAATGAGTTAGGATGACCTGAAAGTGAGGTGGAAGGTAATCCAGTATTAATTCTCCGAAAGGAAAGTCGATCAGTATTTGATTGGGAGCACGGTGCAAGGCGGGGAGGAAAGAATGGGGCAAATATTGACAGCTCCTTTGAAGGGTTGGTACAGGCACGATTAGAGGAATTTGAAAGGCAGTAACCTGTACACAAAGCTAAGGGGCAGCTTGTTGGTCATTGGCCGCTTGTGCCACCCTGCCCAGCTGGGCAGGTAGATTCAGCTTCATGAAACTGAAGCTCTGAATTGTACAGCCCACACCCCAGGCTGCCATTGAAACAGGTACACGTGGAGTAGGTTGAGGAGAGAGAGGCATGAGCTGATTTGTACCTATGTTTGTGATCTCCTGCTAATGAGCACATTTCACTTATGTTATGATGCACAAAGAGTCCTCCCTGTGGTGTTAAACCATCATACTCTTGGTAAACACATGAATGGCTGCATGTGCAGCGTCAGCATCGTTCTGCCAGCAGGGTTTCAAATCTAAACTCTCAGCGCTTTTGTTTTCACGATCCTAACTGAGCTGGAGACAGGTATGAGGCAAGGTAATGCCTCCAACTTCATTTTCAGCGACAATCATTTCAAAGCCTGAATCTGGCGGCCATGCCGAGAGTCAATGGACTATCGGTTGACCCAGCACAACCCCCCCCCCCCCCCCCCCAACTTGGTGGGAAAATCCTCGGCTCAAGGTTTTTTTTCCCCCAAGATCTTCTGCTGTAGCTTTGGTGCAAATCCTGGAGAAACGACCATTGCGTATTTAAGTGCGGCTCTCAGTGTAAGAAAAACACCCCCAGGCATCTCGCCATAGCGTTGCAAACGAAAGTTGAACTCAGAGTCACATAAATTACAGAAAATGCAATGAGGAAAGTGCCCTTCGGCCCGTCAAGTCTGCAAGTCATGGAAGGCAACTTCAGGACAGCTGACTAAAAGTGTGGTCAGGTGTAGCTTTTAAGGACTGTTCAAAGGAGCCATGATGTGGAGATGCCGGCGTTGGACTGGGGTGAGCACAGTAAGAAGTCTTACAGCACCAGGTTAAAGTCCAACAGGTTTGTTTCAAACACGAGCTTTCGGAGCGCAGCTCCTTCCTCAGGTGAATGGCGAGGTATGTTCCAGAAACATTTATATAGACAAAGTCAGAGATGCTGGACAATGCTTGGAATGCAAGCATTTGCAGGTAATCAAATCATTACAGATCCAGGGAGAGGGATAATCACAGGTTAAAGAGGTGTGAATTGTCTCAAGCCAGGACAGTTGGTAGGATTTTGCAAGTCCAGGCCAGATGGTGGGTGGTGGATGTAATGCGACATGAATCCAAGATCCGGGTTGAGGCCGCACTCATGCGTGCGGAACGTAGCTATAAGTTTTTGCTCGGCGATTCTGCGTTGTCGCGTGTCCTGAAGACCGCCTTGGAGAACGCTTACCCGGAGATCAGAGGCTGAATGCCCTTGACTGCTGAAGTGTTCCCCGACTGGAAGGGAACATTCCTGCCTGGTGATTGTCGCACGATGCCCGTTCATTCGTTGTCGCAGTGTCTGCATGGTCTCGCCAATGTACCACGCTTCGGGGCATCCTTTCCTGCAGCGTAAGAGGTAGACTACATTTGTCGAGTCGCACGAATATGTGCCGCGTACCTGGTGGGTGGTGTTACCACGTGTAGTGGTGGTATCCAAGTCGATGATCTGGCATGTCTTGCAGAGATTGCCCTGGCAGGGTTGTGTGGTGTCGTGGTCGCTGTTCTGAAGGCTGGGTAATTTGCTGCAAACAATGGTTTGTTTGAGGTTGCGCATCTCTGACTTTGTCTATATAAATGTTTCTGGAACATACCTCGCCATTCACCTGAGGAAGGAGCTGCGCTCCGAAAGCTCGTGTTTGAAACAAACCTGTTGGACTTTAACCTGGTGTTGTAAGACTTCTTACTGTGTTCAAAGGAGGAGAGAGAGATGGGCAGATTTAGGATGGAATTCCAGAACTTGGAGTCTTGGCAGTTGGAAGGCTGACCACCAATGGCGGAGTCATTCAAATCAAGGTTTCTGAAGCTAGGCCAGAACTGGAGGAGTGCGGGTGGCTTGGCGGGCTGTGGCGCTGGAGGAGGTTACAGGGATAGGGGCAGCCGAACCCATGGAGGAATTTGTGAGATAAAAGGATGGGAATTTAGATCATGGCTTGGATTTACTGGAGCCATTGCCGGTCAGCGAGCACAGGGATGAGGTGAATGGGACTTGGGCCAGCATCTCCCACAGCCCCCCTCCCGCCCACCGCAGCGGGTTTTCCCATGTCAGTGGTGGCTCAACATTGGCCACTGCCTGGAACTTCCAGTGTCGCCCATGTCTATGGCATTTCCCATAGCTCGCCCGTCCTGCCACCAGGGAATCCACGGTGGGGGTTGACCACGGCACGACTGGAAGATCCCGCCAGTGGAAAATCCCACCCTTGGTGTAAGGACAGGCAGCTGTGGTTGGAATGAAGTTAAGATTACCAGGGGCCGAGCGTGGCAAGCTGGAATAACCACGTCCAGGGGGTATCAAAAGCATGGATGGAGGTTATAGCAGCAGTTGGGCTGAAATGGGGTGAAGTCAGGTGATGTTCAAGAAGTGGATATAGGCAGTCTTAATGATGACACGCATTTGTGGTCAGAAACTCATCTCAGGAAGAACAGCTGTTGCCTCCATTACTCCAGGGCTGCCACTGATCTCACATCAGAATGGTAAACCGAGGAATCGTTTCTTCTCCTGCTTCACCTTCTCATGAGGGTTTTCTGCCGTATATTGATGCGCTGGCAAGAAGTATTGTCAGTAACGGCTGACCACAAATCTTTCCCACTCTTACCGCCAGCCAGGGGCATATTGGAAGATTGATTACCAACTTGCTTGGCCGCACCATGACCCCCTTTCTCCCCCCCCCCCCCCCCCCAGGTAGGTGCAAAAGATCTTACAATGGGCAGAGATACTTATGTTCTTGATTAATATGGGGAATGGGAGGGTTATGGGGTGAAGGCAGGAGAATGGGGATGAGAAAAATATCAGCCATGATTGAATAGTGGAATAGACTCGATGGGCCGAATGCCTAATTCTTCTCCTATGGCTTATGGTCTTATGGTAATACCAGAGAAATAAGAGCAGTGCAGCTCCCTGCAGACTCCTGTCAATATTTGTCCCTCACTAATAAAGATGATTGGGTCGCTCTCGCATTGCTGTTTAGGGATCACAATTTAGCTGGTGCATTTTTTATATGACAGCAGTGACTTAATCCAAAGGGAAGTATTTCAGTGGTTGTAAAGCATGTTGAGGCTGTGAAAGGTGCTATAGAAATGCAAGTTCTTTCTTGCTGCTGTCCCTTCATTGCAACTTGGCTTTACTTCTGAAATTCTCTGCCAGGGACCACAATGGGAGCCCCAGCTGCAGCCATGGAAGGAAGGGTCCGCGCCAGAGCAACTGGAGATGAACGTTTTGCAAAAAGCTCTGCTGCGTCAGTGTTACTCTCAACACAAGGACATTGTTTTTACAAAATACCTGCCCAGTGCAGTATCAGAGCTCATGGGAGCTAACTCCTACAAAGTCACCTGTGAATAGTTGGAATGATTCTTTAGCCTAATTGAGGACAGGGGTGACATTGTCACTGTCATAACCCCCATGTGGCTCACGGGGATACTCTGATTGATCTCTCTATGGGGCTTGTGGGGTATGAGCTCCCCACTAGTGATCAGGAGGCCCACCCACCTGGGACTCATAAGAACCCAGTATAAAGGCCGTCCCTGACAGGCACCGGCCTGTTGGTTGCCCCAAAGGGACTGAACTGTGTAAATAGTTCACTGCCGTAAGCAGACTGTTTGTGACCTTGATTAAACCAATGTTCACCTAACCACTTGGCTTCCTGGGTTGTAATACTGGCGACAAGGGTGGGATTTTCAGCTGGGGACTTTCAAAGATGGTGCTCTTTTGCTTCCAGGGACTGTGTTGGAGAGAACAGGGCCGGCCTCTTACAAGGTCAAGAGACCACCTGAAGAGACGAGAGCCGACCTTAGAGGACACCCGGTTAGGAATATTGGTACCTCCACCTCTCCGGGAACCGCTCCTTAGCCAAGGCGTGCAACCTGCCTTGGTCCCAAACCTGACCATCAGGACAATGATGACTCTGGTTCAGAGATGGACACCAAACATCCGCACCTACTGATGTCGCATCCAGGGCCGAACCCTGGCAATAGCCCTCCGGAGATCATCTCGGATAAGGCGGTCTACAACCGTTATACGCCACCCGACCCAGATCCACTGCTGATGGAAACACCGACACATGCAAAGCGCGCAGAAGGCCTCCTCAGTTTATAGCAGAGGGCGGCCCGGACAAGGACCGGCATGTTGGTTGTCCCAATGGAACTGCACCGTGTCAGTAGTTTGCTGCCATAGGTAGACTTTTTGTGCCCTTGATTAAACCAACGTTCACCTTACCACTCACCTTCCCGTACTGGAAAGTTGTCCTCTTCATTCATGGCCTGCCTTCTCCAATGACTGCTCTGAACTAGAATAAAATAATCAGACGGTACTTGTTTTTTAGAAGCTTGGCTGATATTTCAATTCTATTAGACAATGATGTGCTGACACATCCACATTCTCTTTATATGATTAACCCCTGTTCTCAATGAGAGGTCAAGACACAATTTCCTTCCATTTCCTTCCATTCCCTCTCCTGTGCGAATCTACATACTCCTCATATTAACCTTTAGCAAGGCTCTCTCATAATCATTGACTGGCCTGCGACAGTTGTTTTCATTCCTTTTGCCAAGTTTCTCCACTGCCTTCCTGTTTGTTGATTACATTTCCGTGGGTGCCCTCTGGTACTTCTCCCAAGTGTCTTTGTGTGAACCTTGGAAAATGAATGTTGGTGGGTTGGCCAACTTCGAGGAATTAGACATCACACATGAGCCTAACGCTGCCCTCACCCAACCATGAACACACACACACACAGAGATACACACACACACAGACACACACACAGTAGGGGTCTTGACTTGCAAGATCATAATACACAGGCAGAAGAGTGCTCTAAATGAGGAGTCTTCAATTCTACATTACTGACTATCTCTATATTAAATAATACTGGCATAAGGGGGTATGAATAATAAATATGACGTTTCTAGTTGATAATGATCACTAGCAAAGCGTGTATTTCAAGTATTGAAAATACGTGAACAAGTGTACAACAGAAACAAAGAACAATACAGCACAGGAACAGGCCCTTCGGCCCTCCAAGGCTGCGCCAATCACGAGTCCCATCCAGACCAACCGCCTGTATCCTTCTACATCCTGTCTGTTCATGTGCCTATCCAGATATGTCTTAAATGTCGATATATTCTGGTACTTCCAATTTAAGTATGCACACCAAAGGTAAGGTAAAGTCTCCATAGTCACAGATGACCATAGGCTGCTTTCCTCTTTGAGGGGCAGAGCTGACTGGTGGTGATTTAACCTGCGGATCACCACACCTCAGGCAAGGGGCAAGGTTGACGAGGCGGGGCCTTCATGAATAACCTCCATGAACAAATAATATTCACAGTATCATAACAATAATAATTAATGTCTGTATGAACGTAATATTTTAAGTGAGGAATTGGTCTTTATTGAAAATATCTATTGCACTCAGTTAAAAGAAATGGTGACATTGTTCCAGACATTTAATTAGGGCGTAATATGCCATTGGCGCACCCTCGTGTGACTGTCTTTTAGCATTGGTTGAGCACCATAGTAATTAATGGCTCCCATTGCATTGTGCTCACAAGCCACTTACAGAAGCACTGTAATTGGAATATTGACGGTAACCTGTTAACATTGCCTATAACAAGTGTCAACCTTGACTCAGCGGTACCACATTCACCTATGGATGAGTAAGCTTTTGGTTCAAGCTCCGTTTCAGAGACTTGACCACATAATCTAGACTGATTCTTCAGAGCAGGGAGTGCTGTGTTCTTAGAGGCGCTGTCTTTTGAATGAAACATTAAAGCAAGACCCTTACTATGCTCTCAGGTTGATGTGAAAGTTTCCACTTTGTGAAGAAGAGTGGTAGAGTTAGTCCTGTAACCAACAAAAAGATCATCTATCTCCTTGCTAT
Source organism: Scyliorhinus canicula (assembly GCF_902713615.1). Lineage (NCBI taxonomy): Eukaryota > Metazoa > Chordata > Chondrichthyes > Carcharhiniformes > Scyliorhinidae > Scyliorhinus > Scyliorhinus canicula. The sequence goes on along the minus strand of NC_052155.1, from coordinate 180,467,903 downwards.
TTGTGGGAGATTGCTGTGCGCAAAATAGTGGTTGTGCTCCCCTACCTCACAACACTCCAAAAGGTATTCCCTTGGTTGTGAACTAACTTTAGGATGGTATGTAAAGTGCTGTAGGAATGTGGGCCATCACGTGTATTCAGGCTGAAACCTCGGAGATTTAAGACAAAGCGGCCATCATTGCTTGGAATTTTCTAAAATGAACATAACATCAGTGGTTACTGCTCAGAAACAAAACAATATTGTCGCTGTATCAGTAATACATACAATAACGGGAGTGATGGATGTCGCCAATAACGAACACCTGAAGGTGTTTCTGGCCAATTGCCTTACACAAAATACGTTCAAACAGTACCTGGGCAGCAATTGAGCAAGTTCAAAATTTTATTTAAACCGCCCAACGAGTAACAGGGCAAAAATGCAAAAAGCAAAATTAGTTGGGAGTGGTCTCAGGCTTTAACAGTTCATTGGGTGAGTACTGCTCTGCTGTCATGCACTGTTTCTCCAGCCCCTCTGTACTTGATGAGTCACATAGCATTATAGTCACAATGCCGGCATTAGGTGCACTACCATTACCATGGGGCTGGTTTAGCACAGTGAGCTAAACAGCTGGCTTGTAATGCAGAGCAATGCCAGCAGCGTGGGTTTAATTCCTGTACCGGCCTCCCCAAACAGGTGCCGGAATGTGGCGACTGGGGCTTTTCACAGTAACTTCATTGAAGCCTACTTGTGACAATAAGTGATTATTATTATTATGAGGCAATTCACCAATCCTTTGTATTTCCATGACATTGCCCACAATAACTCAGAGAATGTGTTGCTTGATAAGAGCAGGAACATCATGCCATGGAGCACTGTGTGTATTACTCTGCAACTGAGGTACTGCTCCGCATCACTAGGATATTCTGTAAAAGACACAAGGCCCTGTGCTTTGAATAGGAGTGCTCTGAGTGTGTCACGGTAGCACTGTTTATCAGAGTTCCAGGGTCCCAGGTTCGATTCCCGACTTGGGTCACTGTCGGGTTTTCTCCGGGTGCTCTGGTTTCCTCCCACAGTCCAAAGATTTGAAGGTCAGGTGGGTTGGCCTTACTAAATTGCCCTTCGGTCCAAAAATGTTAGCAGGAGCTACTGGGTACGGGGATAGGGTGGAGGTGTGGGCTTAGATTGGGTGCGCTTTGCAAGGGCCGGTGCAGACTCGATGGGCTGAATGGCCTCCTCCTGCACTATAAATTCTATGATTGTGAAGACTATGTTTGGTTGCTGGTCAATGTCTCTGTCGTGGGTTTAAATTCCAGGGCCCTTTTCACTGAATCTACTCAAAGCTGAGTTAGATGGGTTTTTGACTGACAAGTGAATTAAAATGTATGGAAGGGGTGTGGGGGGAGGAGACAGCAAAGTTGAATTGAGGCCGTGATCTGATCTTATCGAATGCTGGAGCACGTTGGAGGGGCTGAATGGCCTTCTCTCCTAGTTCTTGCATTCTTGTGTTCTTTCCAAGATCAGGAAGAACAAGTGGGAAGCCCTTTCTCTTTTTTCAATACCCTTTCTTAAGATTTAAATGCACGTTTGATGAGGATTAAAATGTGAATCATTCATGAAATGGCAGAGAGGACACAGTTTGTTTACCTTTAATCTGCTTTTATAGCCTCCGCACTCCTCATCTCTGCAACGTCCACGAGACACCCAGCCCCATTGCATGCATCTCCCCCCCCAAAACCTCCAACAACCGCCCCCACCTCCCCCCGCGCCCCCCCCCCCCCCCCCCCCCCCCCCCACACACACACACACACACACTCTCAAACTCCATCAAAACTCTCCACACTCATAACTCTGGCCTTTTTTAAAGAAACTCCCCTCTCCTTTTGCTCTGGTATTCTCTCTCGAAACATCTCCACTGCCCTCTTCTCCTTCAAGACCCTCCTTAAACCTCCTTTTCATTAATTTTTGTGATTATGGGTGTCTCTGTCACAGCCAGAACTTATTGCTCATCCCTAATTGCCCCTGAGAGGGCAGTGAGGAGCTGCTGTACAGCCCATGTGATGAAGCTAGGGTATTAGATAGGGAACTTCAGGATTTTGACTCAATGATGGAGGAGGGAACAGTGACATATTTCCAAGTTGGGATGTTCTATGACTTGGAGGGGAGCTTGGTGGCGAGGTGTCCCTATATGCTTCCTGTTCTTGACCATCCAAGCGTGTTAGGGCGGTGATAGACCCCAGGAGGTTAGTCTCTTAAAGTTGTTTTTATTTGTCCAATTACTGATCGTTTGGCTCTGTGGATATTTTTCGACATTTAAGCTGCGAATGAAGGCACATGTTGCTGGTTTTGCAAGATTGACTTCTGGACATGGGCCGCTTTCTGTCTGTGACCCATAATCACAAGCGTTTGGAAGTATCACCCACTATCAGCTGTTTAATCACATAAGAATTTGCTTTGAAATGCCTGATCACAATATTCAATAATAATAATCTTCATTATTTATTAATTATAAATTTAGATTTCCCAATTATTTTTTCCAATTAAGGGGCAATTTAACATGGCCAATCCACCTCCTCTGCACATTTTTGGGTTGTGGGGGCGAAACCCACGCAGACACAGGGAGAATGTGCAAACTCCACACGGACAGTGACCCAGAGCCAGGATCGAACCTGGGACCTCAGCGCCTTAGAATCATAGAATCATAGAATTTACAGTGCAGAAGAAAGCCATTCGGCCCATCGAGTCTGCACCGGCTCTTGGAAAGAGCACCCTACCCAAGGTCAACACCTCCACCCTATCCCCATAACCCAGTAACCCCACTGGGTCACTGTCTGTGCGGAGTCTGCACGTTCTGCCTGTATCTGCGTGGGTTTCCTGTGGGTGCTCCAGTTCCCTCCCACAAGTCCTGAAAGACGTGCTGTTATGTGAATTGGACAATCTGAATTTGCCCAGGGCAATTTTGGTCACTAAGGGCAGTTTATCATGGCCAATCCACCTAACCTGCACATCTTTGTGACTGTGGGAGGAAACTGGAGCACCCGGAGGAAACCTACGCACACACAGGGAGGATGTGCAGACTCCGCACAGACAGTGACCCAAACTGGAATCGAACCTGGGACCCTGGAGCTGTGAAGCGATTGTGCTATCCACAATGCTACCGTGCTGCCCTTGAGCCAGCTGTGCTAACCACTAGGCCACTGTGCTGCCCTATAATCTTTATTATTATCACAAATAGGTTTACATTAACACTGAAACAAAATTACTGTGAAAAGCCCCTGGTCGCCACACTCCCGCTCCTGTTCGGGTACACGGAGGGCGAATTCAGATTGTCCAATTCGCATAACAGCACGTCTTTCAGGACTTGTGGGAGGGAACTGGAGCACCCACAGGAAACCCACACAGATACAGGCAGAACGTGCAGACTCCGCACAGACAGTGACCCAAGCTGAGAATCGAACCTGGGACCCTGGTGGTGAAGAAACAGTGCTAACCACTGTGCCACCGTGCCGCCCATTGGTAAGTAGTTACACCAAACACAGGGGAGTTAGGTTTGAGTACATTAGGGTTCATCATTCCTTCACCAAACCTCTCCTCCAGAATCGTCTGACCCCGTTATTCGGCAGTCTGCATTCAGCATTTACTACTCAATCTCCTGGCCATAACACAAGCAGCAGCGCAGAGCTCTCTGGTGTAATAGTAGCAGTTTTTAATGCATGGAAATTCCCCACTGGAACAGCTCCAGAATGGTAAATGGTGCAGAATTGGGTCCATGATAAATATATAACTTTGAATATAAATTGTATTGCTGGCATTTGTTAATGCTTCAGCACATTGTCAGAGTTGTAATGGCGGCAATCCACTTAAATTCCACTTTTGTAGTTTATACATTATCTGAAGACCTCAAGTTCTCTTCCAGCACACTCTCAGCTGTTGTTTATTCTCTACGTTCTGGCCATGTTAGATCCCAATTTTCCTCAGAGGGTCGTAGTTTGATTCAATTGCAGTCCTAACTGCCATGAATCAACCCGCACACATCCTCTCTTACCACTTTGCGCTAACAACGAAAACTCTGATTGAGTCAAACAACCTTCATGAACTTTACAACATGTGTTACTTTTGACACCCTCGAGTGATTTTAGATTGTAATCTCATCTCAGGTTCCACCTGACGTTTATAAATCATGAAGGTTTATGACATCATCTGAATCCAAAGAGACTACTGCTTTGCAATCGCTCCAAATATCCAGTCTGTATCAATTTAGTGCCAGAGGACCGGAAGAAATATTGGATTTGTCTGACGGGGATCTGAGGGAATACTAAATTTATCACGAGGCGCGTAATATTGCCAACACGTTTCTAACAGTGAAAAGTGGAAAAAAAGGAATCCACTGGCTCCTAAATATTTATAGATTTATATAAAACAGGATGGTGTTAGATATTGAAAAATGCACACGCTGAGATGTTACAATGCAGAACCTATTGGGAGTCACTGAAAACACTGTGAGTGAAGTCTGAATGGATTAATAATGCTGTATTAACCCCTGTTTTCAAATATATTGTGCCTTTCAAATGTTGCTCTTTATCAGTGGCATTTGTGGGGGGGGGGGGGGGGGGGGGGCAATTTTATTCCCTGCTGGTAAATTGCTTCGAGCCTGGAGGCATTCTCTGTGTTCTGCATCAAGAAAAGTTAATTGAACCAGTTGAACCAGTGATGTTGCTTTGCTGCTGTGATGTTGTTGTCATTTTGAAAGATTCGCGGTTTCGTCCGCGTGTTTGGGGAAAAAAAACCCACAAATAATTCACCGATTGGAAAATTTGAGGTGTGAAATGACTAGAATATTTGATTCAGGTAGGGTCATGAATCACAGCGGAGAGAGAAATAGAGTTAACATTTCAAGCCAATAACTCATCATCAGGACTGACGAAGGCTCATTCACTCCAAACGCTCTTTCTCTCTCCACAGGCGCTGCCAGACATGCTGCGTATTTCCAGGGCTTTCTGTTTTTGTTCGTGTTCCCAGCATCAGCAGTATTTTGCTTTTGTTCTGCGGAGACACTTGTATTGTGATGTTCTCGGTGGCATGGTGCCATTTAAGCATAAACCCTTGTATTATAGGGACGTTATTTCCCAACAATCTAATGCCACAGGTGCAATGCCTTCTGGATCTCTGAATGAAATGATTTCCCGGTAACTATTCAACAAGTAGCCAATCTGCTTATTCATCTGCTGCCTGTGTTATAGAACATAGAACATAGAACACAAGTCCTGAAGGCAAAAATCCATTGTTAAAGCTTAAACCCCAATCCTGTCTGGAATTCTTTGAGTACAATACAGCAAAGGGGGTCCACCTCCAGATAATAGTAAGAAGCCTTACAACAGCAGGTTAAAGTCCGACAGGTGTGTTTCGAATCACTAGCTTTCGGAGTGCAGCTCCTTCATCAGGTGAATGAAGAGGTGGGTTCCATAACCACATCTATAGACAGAGTCAATGATGCAAGGTGATACTTTGAATGCGAGTCTTTGCAGGTAAGTCTTTGCAGGTCCAGAAGGTGGGACTGAAGATTGTTGCCACTTGGAGTGAGGCAAAGACTGGCACTCAAAGTATCATCTTGCATCATTGAATTTCTAGACCAACTGAAATTGTAGTCACAAAAATCACATGGTTTCTTTCTCAGCTCTTGGGGGACATGTGAAGTGCTGGACATGTGTGACGCGTAGTAACCCTCCTACTTGCTCCACGTGTGTGTCCCCCTTCAATAAACCCGTTCGCAGAAGGTTAGAGATGCCAGGAATTTGCTGCTATTTCGCTTGCACTCTGTAGGTTCAACAGGGCACTGTGGAATGAGGTGAAGGGAGAGTTTGCATTTCCACAGTTTTCTTCCACGACCTCTCGGGGTACCATTATGTTTTTGTAACAACCAGCCACTTGAGATTGTTGGAAACGCGGCAGTCAATCTATGCACAGCAAGATCCCACAAACAGCCACGCGATACATGGACCAGGCAATCTGTTCCAGTGATTGGTCGGAACACCGTGGGGGAGCCTGTAACAACAGTCGCCAATTGGTTGTGAAGGTGCCAGCAGAATAAACATGTCGCCCAGAGATGCTGTGAAACACCTGGTAAGAGTAACCAAATAGCTACCCAGAGGGAGGGGCAGAAACAACTGGCTTTAAAATCAAAAAGTACATATGTGAATTTTCCCTCCGAATTAAATGAACATCTAATTTTACAGTTGCAGTTTATTCAAAACCTTTATCAATACAATAGTTTAGTGAAAAAAATATAAGAAACCCTTTGCTTATAAACAGTCCAAAAATACTCTGCAGTCAGGGAGGTTTATATTCACCCTCCCAAATCTTGCAATATGCAATATTTTTGTCTCACCTTGATTTCTAGAGCATTTGATACATTAAAAAAAATAATCTTACAGATGCACTCATGGTCCTGTAGTAAATATTGTGCATCTCGGTAATATGTTTTGACCTGCCTTGGCTCAGTGCACAGACAGCACATCATCAGCAAGGAGAGAGCAGTTCAAGCGTTACTGTAATTGTGAAGGAGCACAGAGTTGTCCTTTACTGATTGGATGCTCCGGCAGGTTACAGGTAAGGCGGGAGGCTGTTGTTATTTTACCTCCGAGAGGCGGCAGGAGACAGGCTGCGTGGTGAGCGGGCGGTGCCAGCGGGTGGCAGCCCCCTGCCCAGTGCCCAACCCACTCCCCCGTGCCCCAGGGCAGCGACACATCTGTGGTAGAGGCAAGCGGGCGACCGGGTGAGTGAGGAGGGGACCCCCCCCCCCCCCGGGGAACCCCCCCCCCTCCCCCCCAGGGGACTCCCTCCCCCCCGGGTTGTGCCTGTTCATCCTAGTTTGGGTTGTTTGATTTTTGCCGGGAACGCGCGTATAGAGGAGGGTCCGGGAAGGGGCGGAGGAGGGGAGGGAGGAGGGAAGGGAGGGGGGGGGGGTGGGGTGGGGGAAAGGGTGGGGGAGGGGGTTGGGGGGGGAAGGGGGTGGGGAGAGGGAGGGAGGGGGTGGGGCGAGTGGGGGAGGGAGTGGGGGGAGGGTGGGGTGGGGAGTGGGGGAGGAGGAGGGTGGGGAATGGGGAGGGGGTGGGGGAGGAGGGGGAAGGGGTGGGGAGGGGAGGAGGGCGCGTGTGTGGGGAGGGGTATGGGGAGGGGGAGGGGTGTGATGAGGGAATGAGGAGTGTGGGGAGGGAGGGTGTGGGGGGGAGGGGTGTGGGGAGGGATGTGGGGAGGGGGTGAGGCGTGTGGGGAGGGGGAAGAGTGTGGGGAGGGGGTTTGTGTAGTGTGCGGAGGGGGGTGAGGGGTGTGGGGAGGGGTGTGTGGGGAGGGGGGTGAGGGGTATGGGGAGGGGTGTGGGGACGGGGGTGAGGGGAGGGGGAGGTGTGGGGAGGGGCTGTGGTGTGCGGAGGGGGTGTGGGGAGGGGGAGGTGTGTGGGAAGGGGGGTGAGGGGAGGGGGGAGGAGTGTGGGGAGGGGGGTGAGGGGTGTGGGAGGGGAGTGAACGGTGTGGGGGGGGAGGAGTGGAGGAGTGTGGTGTGCGGAGGGGGGTGTGTGGAGGGGGGAGGTTTGTGGGGAGGGGGGTGAGGGGTGTGGGGAGGGGAGTGAGGGGTGTGGGGAGGGGGTGTGGTGTGCGGAGGGGGGAGGGGGTGAGGGGTGTGGGGAGGGGGGAGTAGTGTGGGGAGGGGGGTGTTGGGAGGGGGGTGAGGGGAGGGGGGTGAGGGGAGTGGGAGGAGTGGAGGAGTGTGCGGAGGGGGGTGTGGGGAGGGGGGTGAGGGGTGTGGGGAGGGGGGTGAGGGGTGTGGGGAGGGGGAGGAGTGTGGGGAGGGGCTGTGGTGTGCGGAGGGGGTGTGGGGAGGGGGGAGGTGTGTGGGGAGGTGTGTGGGGAGGGGGGTGAGGGGTGTGGGGAGGGGGGAGGAGTGTGGGGAGGGAGGGAGGGGTGTGGGGAGGGGAGTGAACGGTGTGGGGGGGAGGAGTGGAGGAGTGTGGTGTGCGGAGGGGGGTGTGTGGAGGAGGGAGGTTTGTGGGGAGGGGTGTGGGGAGGGGAGTGAGGGGTGTGGGGAGGGGGGTGAGGGCAGGGGGAGGAGTGGAGGAGTGTGGGGAGGGGCTGTGGTGTGCGGAGGGGGGTGTGCGGAAGGGGGAGGTGTGTGGAGAGGGGGGTGAGTGGTGTGGGGAGGGGGAGGAGTGTGGGGAGGGGGGTGAGGGGTATGGGGAGGGGAGTGAGGGGAGGAGTGTGGGGAGGGGGTGTGGTGTGCGGAGGGGGGGTGTGGGGAGGGGAGAGGAGTGTGAGGAGGGGGGTGAGTGGTGTGGAGAGGGGGGAGTAGTGTGGGGAGGGGGGGCGAGGGGGGTGGGGAAGGGAGTGAGGGGTGTTCCAGTGGGTGTGTGAGACTGTGTCTGACACACTGTCAGCTGCTGGCGGCTCTCCATCACTCACACACTCACTCACACATCAGCTCCTGCCCGGGGGGAACTCCTGCCCATCACAGCAGCCAAGCAGCAGCTTCACATTCCAGCTGCGGTGCACTGGGAGGCTCGGTCGCTGCAAACCGCTGCCTCTCTCCAACAGTGGCAACCATCACCATTGCAAGCAAGGAGGGGGTGAGAGGGAGTGGGAGGTGTGGGGAGTGAGAGGCAGAGGGAGAGTCGAAATGCTCCAGAATGCCACTGACTGATCACTCTGTCGACCTCTCGCAGGGCAGCTAGCAGCCGCGGAATTAATTGCTGGAAATAAGGCAGAAGGAAACAGACAGAGAGAAAAAGTTTGGTTTGTGTGTGGGATTCCTCATCGTCCCAAGTCCAAGGCAGCATGAAGTCTGCAGAGGAAGGTAACTCTTTTTGTATTGAACTTGTGGGTTGAGAAGTGACTTTTCTTTAATACGCTGACTAAAGTCCCCCCCCTTCGTTTGGTGACGTGAAGGGTTGGGGGATTTACAAAGGGGTCTATCAGGGTGAATAATAATGTTCAAGGAAACAGTTTTGTTTTGGTTGGGTTGGGGGGGGGGGGGATAAGGGGTGAGAATTGGCAATTATTGATACAAAGTTGGAGGGTTGGCAGTAGGTTTTTGGGGGGGGGGGGGGTTGTGGAGGGTATTTCCCCCAGTCTGTCTCACTGCTCCAGGGGCAGGCGGTGTGTGAAAGTCTGGTTATTTGCAAAGATGTCCTGTCTGCAGCCTCAGTGAGCTTACCCCGGCTGTCTCTCTCTCTCTCTCGCTCTTCACTCTCAGGAATAATGAAGCGCCCACATGATGGAAGTTTGAATATTCGAGATTCACATTCATCATTTGCACCGCTTGCCCAGCGGCTTAATGCAACCAGCAGCAGTATTTTGAGCAGACAGGGGGGGGGGGGGGGGGAGACTATTTCTCTCTTGCCAGAAATGATCAGAGGGGGAGGAAAAAGGGGGGGGGGGGACCCTATCTGAATGGTCTAATTCAATAGTCTGGGCAATGGCAACCCCTGCCAAAGTACACATTCTAATTCAAACCACTTGGCATTTATTCAAGATGTTACACGCGTCTCATGTGATTAATGTGCTGTCACCCAGAATGACCAGATTTTCATTTTTGGAAAGGAAAACGTTCCCAGTACCATATGTAAGACCGTTCCATATGCACCCCCCTCCCTCCCCCCATCAAATATCAATCCAACGTGGATCACCGTTAATCATCAACTGTTAAACCGGGAGCGGTTTTTTTTGGGGGGGGGGGGGGGGGGGGGCGTATATAGGATGATGAACATCGCAGAGGGAGGCCATTCTGGCCACCGTGCTTCTTCGTGCTAGCCCCTTTGAAAGAGCCACCTGATAAGTCCCATTGCCTCCCCACCGCATCCCACCTTCCTCCCCCCCCCCCCCCCCTCCCGTTTGACTTGGCAAATCTAATCTTTATTATTGTCACAAGCCGGCTTATATTAACGTTGCAATGAAGTTACTGTGAAAATGGGCTGACATGCAGTGGCAAGCTGGGGGAGGAGAGGAAATGTAGCCTCCCCCTCCTCCCTCACTGTATTATTTGTGTGTGTTGGGCGGGGGAGACGTTTGAATGAGGGATGCCTGCAGAAGTACGAGTCATCATTCTGAGATTCAGTAAACAGAAAGGGGCTGAGGGGGCGGGAACTGAACCATGTGCACACGAACGAAGCACATCTCACTGTCAACCACTAGTGGTCTCCTCTGCAAGGGCAAATCTTAAAAGAGTTCAGCCCAGCTGAATCTCAGCGATCGATTTGACACGTGTGGGTTCTTGCAACAATCTCGGAGCCAACAAGTGACAATGCACGGTTATTTATATACAAATACATTGACAAGAATACATTTTGTGCGTTGCTGTCCCAATTTGGTTACATTTTCTATCTGCCCCCCCCCCCAGCTCTCCAACAAAGGACCACTTGCTTAAAAAGTCAGCAGATGTATGGATTTGACACGTCACTATGTTTTTTTTTATAAATTTAGATTACCCAATTATTTTTTCCAATTAAGGGGCAATTTAGCGTGGCCAATCCACCTACTCTGCACATTTTTTGGGTTGTGGGGGCGAAACCCACGCAGACACGGGGAGAATGTGCAAACTCCACACGGACAGTGTCTCCGGATCTTGTTTTGCTTAAAGTGTGAATATCTCAGGAGTCTCGACAGCAGCACTCCACTTTAATGTCTGCAAAAAAAAAAGGCATTTCATTGAAACCAAAATTCCAGGTTGCATTCATTATAAACCCCACAGTTGATACGTTACTGTCCCTGGGGTGTGTGTCTTGCCCAAGGGCGCATGTTAAGACGTAGGCGTCTAATGAAGAAATACTTGCATTTATGCAGCGCCTTTCACAACCTCAGGATGTCCCAATGTGCTGTACAGCCAATGAAATAACTTTGATGTGTAGTCACTGCTGTAATGTAGGACAGGTGGCAGTCAGCGTGTGCACAGCAAGCTCCCACAAATAGCAATGTGTCAAGGGGGGCGGAACGGCGACACAATGGTTAGCACAGCTACCTCACAGTGCCAGGGATCAGGGTTCAATTCCGACCTCAGGTGACTGTGTGTGAAGTGTGCACGTTCTCCCCGTGTGTGCGTGGGTTTCATCCGGGTGCTCCGGTTTCCCCCCACAGTACAAAGATGTGCAGGGTGGTGAATTGGCCATGCTAAATTGCCCTTAGTGTCCAAAAGGTTAGGTGGGATTATGGGAATAGAGCGGGGAGTGGGCCTGGGTGGGGTGCTCCTTCAGAGTGTCGTGCAGAGATAGGCCCAATGGCTCCTTCTGCACTGTAAGGATTCTATGATCCTATGTACAATAGATTTTAAAAAAAAATAATGCTGGATTGAGTGATAAATATTGACCAGGACACTGTGGACAACTCACCTGCTCTTCATCAAAATTGAGCCATGGGTTACAGTGGTATGGCAGCACAGTGGTTAGCACTATTGCTTCACAGTGCCAGGGACCCAGGTTCAATTCCCGGCTTGGGTCACTGTCTGTGCGGAGCCTGTACGTTCTTCCCATGTCTGCGTGGGTTTCCTCCGGGTGCTCCGGATTCCTCCCACAAGTCCTGAAAGACGCGCTTGTTAGGTGAATTGGACATTCTGAATTCTCCCTTAGTGCACCCGAACAGGTGCCGGAGTGTGGCGACGAGGGGATTTTCACAGTATTAGTGTAAGCCTACTTGTGGCACTAATAAAGATTATTATTCTACATCCAACTGAGTGGGCAGACGGGGGTCTTAGTTTAGCGTCTGTTCTGAAACACAGCCCCACCACCAATGCAGCACTCCCTCAGTCCTGCAATGGAGTTGTCAGACTAGATTTCGTGCTCAGGTCTCCGAAGTGGGACTTGAACCCACAACCAACGTACACAGAGGTGAGCATGCTGGCGCTGCTGGGTGGGAACTCCATGTCACAATTCACTCCCTGTGACATCAAAATCACCTACTTTGGCCTTCCACAAGATTGCGATTGGTGAGGCACCACAATACCTATGTTTAACACAGGCCCCCGTCTTGCTGCCAGGGATTTCATTGGTGCTCCTGGTTCCATCGTCACAATCTGCATCAGTCTTAAGAATCCTCAATTAGCTGCTGAGCACACTGCCAGTACTGTCTGTGGCACACTCTTACTGGCCATGTAATTGTTTGGAAGAATGAATTTTGTACACAGAAGTTTGAATGCAGTTTTAACTCCCCCTTCAGGTACGAATCCCGAAGAGGGTGTTGCCGACCATGGGCACCATTAGATTGATCCATGATTATCCTCGGCAAAGTACTGCAGTGATTTGCTGTTGCTGCCTGCAGTATGGCTGACCGGCAAACTCTCCCACTCTTTACCACATGGGCATATTGAAAGAATTTACAGGCTGATGACCAACCTGCTTGGGCACACTATGAACACACCTTCCATGTCCATCAAGTCCTGGAGCGGGATTTGACCTGGAGCTTCTGGCCAAAGATGCGGACGCTACTCACTGTGCCACAAAGGGCAGGATTCTCTCTGGCCGGGCGCAAATCATGTGACGCCAATCCGCCGATTCTCCGGAGGCATAAAAAATCCGAGTTCTGCCGGCGCCGTCCACATGTGGTCTTTCCCGGCGGAACCGAGGTGTGCATCCATCCGGGGGCGGCCTGGTAAGGGGGTCGGGGAGGGTTCGACCCCCGGGGAGGCCTCTGCTGTGGCCTGGTCCGCGATCGGGGCCCTACCTATCGGCGGGCTGGCCTCTCGGACTGGGGGCCTCTTTTGCTCCGCGCCAGCCCCTGTAGCCCTACGCCATGTTGCGTCACGGCCGGCGCGGAGAAGGGAGCCACCGTACATGCGTGCAATTGCACCGGTCACACTGCACAGGCGCAGGTGCTGACCCCCTGTAGGGGTCAGAATTGCTGCTCCTGGGGGCGTGAACATGACGGTGTTTCCGACGGCGTCAACACTTAGCCTCAGGATCAGAGAGATCTCCTTCGTGCAGTGTTAACTAGCATTTGCTAATCCAGAATTGCAACGCCACAGATTACACTGTTCATTGTCCAGTGGTATCCCAGGAAAATTTCTGCACAGAGTCATAGAATACTGAAGGAGATTCTGAACTTTGCCTGTGTTAGCTCGCGCTCTCAAAGGGTTTTCCAATTAATCCAACACCCACTGCCTGTCACCCTGCAAATTACTCCTTTTCAGGTCCCTTTCAAAAATAACTGTTACATTGGTTACAACCACCTGTTGCTCATGGGTTCTGTGGACCGTTGCATGACTGATGAGCCCGATCTGAAAGCCACTTCTTGGCAGTTGCTTCAGGAAGTGGGTTCATTCCCTGAACTCTAGATCGCTGGTATTCCCTTCTCAGGCTCCTTCTATGGGCCTGCTGTCGGCTGTCCTTGAAGAATTATGGGCGGGATTCTCCTGCCGGCGACGCTGAAATTGCGTTCAGCGATCGGCCAGAGAATCACCGTTTGCGCCTAAATCAGAGGCGGGCGCCACTTTCGCAATGCTCCGCCCCCTCAAAAATGGGCCGAGTTCCCGTAGGCGTGGAACACTTATCCTTTTTATTTTCGTGACCCCGGCGTGGTGGCTGCGGACTGAGTCCAGCGGCGCCATGGTTGGGTGGGAGCCATTCCGCGGGTGGGGGAGCCGGGGGGGGGGGGGGGGGGGGGGGGTTTGGCAGGGGCTGGGGGCACTGGTGGGGGATGGTCCAGGGTGGCGAGCCTGGTCAAAAGGGGGCAGTTTTTGGCAGGCCGGGTCCGTGTGCTCGGCCAGCACCACGTTGCACAGCACGGCCGCTGCCGTGCGCATGCGCGGCCGTGGATCCGGCAATTCTCTGGCTGTATCTGCAGGTAATGCCGATGGCTTTATGCTGCGTGTCTGCTACCCCCACCACCAGACAGAGGATCGGTGCCATTTTCAGGCGTAAAATACCCACGCCGGCATCAGCACTTAGACCACAAATCGGAGGATCCAGCCCTATGTCTCTTCAATCAGAAGGTTCTTCCAAGTAAGTCACTTCTGAGCAAGGGTCTCCCAGGCTTTGACATCTATGGCACCCACTTCCTCCCTTGCTACCATTTTAGCACCAAACATAGAAAACTCAAATGGCTTGACTCCTGCACCTTAAATTCCTGATTTCAGCTTGGCTGTTGGGAAGAAGCGGAGATGAAGTGAGTCACTTCCCCAGAACAATGGAGAGAACATCTTAAAGCAAGAAGTGTTGTGTTTTGTTCTTGACCATCCCAATTTTACATTGCCCGGTTTTATTTAGCAAAATGATCTTTGGAAAATAAGTTTTAAACAAATTGGGAGCCAAGAAGTGAAATTAATATCATACTTCATGCACAGGAAGACACCACAAAATTTAGGAGAAATCTAACGCCAAACAAATCATTGCTGCACATCAAAAATGATATTTTTGCACTCCAGAATTGTTTTGTCTACAAAGTTGACATGATTGCAAAACAGACCGAAAGCTTGGTTGAAATTACCTTTTGAAGAAAATAAGGAGGCTGCCCCCAAGGATCTGATGCAAGAATTCTCATTCTCTGTGACTGAAATTATTTTTCTGAGGGGGTCACCTTTTTTGTCAAAAAGGAAAGCATTTGGAAATAAGCATGCTGGGGCTGGTTTAGCACAGGGCTAAATCGCTGAAAGCAGACCAAGGCAGGCCAGCAGCACGGTTCCATTCCCGTACCAGCCTCCCCGAACAGGCGCCGGAGGGTAGCGACTAGTGGCTTTTCACAGTAACTTCATTTGAAGCCTACTTGTGACAATAAGCGATTTTCATTTTTCATTTCATGCGGGGACACATAAACGAATGAGTAAAATATCCTGTAGCTACCCTGCGTTTATGTTCTCCCTTTTAAAATAGCTACCCTCGTAACTTTTACATGGATTGTAATTATGTGGTGGTCAGTTCAACATTTACATTGGTTTACTAACAAGTGATAAAGGAGACTAAAAATCGTATTTCAGTGGTAAAACAGAAGGATTTAGCTAAAGCATAAGCTGTCACCTTGGATGAGTTTCAGATGTTTTAAAAAACAATGTGATGGCCCATTTCTTTCTTAAAATGAACCCGTTTTTAAATCTGTGGAGTTCTGTATTCATCAGTTTTAACTTGTAGGCGAAGGAAAACCCCCTTGAATTGTGCCCACATCTTATCAAGGTTGTCTGCCTCAGTTAACAGATGGCATAAACCAGATCATGGACTCCCTATGATAAAAGGCTGATCACTCCAACAACAGTGATAAGCAGATGTGCACTAACAGGATTCTCTGTCTACATCACTAAAGCTAAAATGGATAGATGCAGGAAACGTGCAAAATATACGACTAGGCGATTTCCCTTGACATGACCAGAGAGTGGAGCAATTTGATGGAGAATGGAGTATGTGATGGGAGAACTAAGCGGGAAAAGAGTTGGGAGCTCGATTTTTAATAGGCAGCAGCTATGTGAGACATGCTCAAAACGGATGTCAAATGATCGTTAAGAAATCATATAAAAGTATGCAACGGGTTAAAAAAGTTCCTGAAACAGAGCAAAGCTGTCCTCTAATATTTCAATGATTGCTTTGCTTTCTGGAATCCTATCCTGTAAATTAAGTTAAATGTAATTGTTCTGCACGAGTTGTATATTGTTTGGTACTTTGTTACATACACCAATTAAACACCTTTGTTTAAAAAAGAGACTCCACCAAAACTTTGCCAAAACGTCACTCAACCTCTTGCCAGTGGTGAATATAGTTTTCTTTGAATCTTGTACCCTATGGTGAAATTTTAATCAATTGCAATAAAAGAAACATTAAACAGAATAACAATGGGAATTATACCAAGCCGCCACAACTATGTTGTGACACTGGAGGGAAAGAGAGACAGCGCTAATAGAGTAAGGAGGGAACTTTGCTCTTTTTTGTGTACCGAGAAATGCTTAATAAGGCACTTTAGTGGTTTTTTTTGGGTTTTTTTTGTCTTTTTTAAATTTTAGAGTACCCAATTATTTTTTTCCAATTAAGGGGCAATTTAGTGTGACCAATCCACCGAGCCTGCACATTTTTGGGTTGTGGGGGCAAAACCCACGCAGACACGGGGAGAATGTGCAAACTCCACACGGACAGTGACCCAGAGCCGGGATCGAACCTGGGACCTCAGCGCCGTGAGGCAGCTGTGCTAACCACTAGGCCACCGTGCTGCCCTCACTTTAGTGTTTTTGATCGGAGAGTTTGGGATCGGGTCAGATAAGAAACAAGGAAAATACACAGACTCAAAGTCTTCACGCTACCAACATCATGCCCGGCTGACAACCTCATGCCTCACACCTTCCACTTCAGGTCCGTTCTGGCACTGGGCTCCCCAGCCACTGCTCTCAACGTCACCCACAACAGCAGCAGAACACAATGAATCCCTATCTGTCAATGCTTTCCCTTTAGTAGCATTGACCCAGAGCCCTATCCACCAAACCGAGAACAATCAGGATATTCGTGCTTATCAGTAGCCAATTAGATTACTGAAAAGCAACAAGAACGGGACAGATACGTGATTATCCGTGCTGTACTCTCAGCAAACACTAAATGCAGTCCATGCTGGAAATTCTCTATTGCTCGTTCATTCCCCCCAAAAAACGTAGGACTCTAGGTACCTAACCCTGACAACCCCAGGTTCAATTCATGGCTTGTGTTTGGGGATGATGGGAAGCTACAACTGACCTTTACACCTTTAGACAATCAGAGGAATATCAGGCAGATTTTCACACCTAGTGACCCACTGCCGAAAGTATGGGTCTGTGGATATTGCAAATAGGCAGAATTGGGCCTTGCCTCAATCATGCAGTCTGTTGAAAATGTTGAACTGGTTTTGGTAAGACCGCATTTGAAATGATGTATTTAGCTTTGTTTTCTGTATTTCCGGGAAGATGTTAGATGTCTGTGCGGAGTCTGCACATTCTCTCTGTGTCTGCGTGGGTTTCCTCCGGGTGCTCCGGTTTTGCCCCATAGTCCAAAGATGTGCACGTTAGGTGGATTGGCCATGCTAAATTGCCCCTTAGTGTCCAAAAAGGTGGGGTGGGGTTACTAGGTTATGGGGATGGGGTGAAGGTGTGGGCCTGGGTGGGGTGCTGTTTCCAAGGGCCGGTGCAGACTCGATGGGCCGAATGGCTTCCTTCTGCACTGTAAATTCCATGATTCTATGATGAGGCTGACGCTGAATCCTGAATGAGAGATCTTTTTTAAAAAATCTTTCATGGGATGAGGGCGTCGCTGGCTTAACCAATATTTGTTGCCCAACTCTAATTGCCCTTGAACTGAGTGGTTTGCCAGGCTAGTTCAGAGGACAACTAAGAATCGACCACATTGCTGTAGGTCTGGAGTCACAGGTAGGCCAGACCGGGTAAGGCCGGCCGATTTCCTTCCCTAAAGGACATTAGTGAACCAGATGGGGTTTTTAATGACAAAAAACAATGGTTTCATGGTCATCGTTTGACTTTTGATTCCAGATTTTTATTGACTCAAAGTTCCACCATCTGCCATGGTGGGATTTGAACCCGGGTTGCCAGAGCATTACCCTGGGTCTCTGGATTACTAGTCCAGTCACAATACCGCTAGCTCCCTAGGTGAGTTATAAGAAAATAATATCTAATCCAGAACTTTGCTCTCCTCAGAAGAAGAAAAGGAAGACTTGATATAAATCTTTAAGATTTTCCTGGGGAGGGAAAAATGAGATCGCAGGAAGGTCTTGGAGTAAGGGTGACAAAGGAAATACCATATTTATGAAACACTTTTTCTTTTCAGTTAGTGCGAGATCGACATGTGGGACAAATTAGCAGTGGTGTGGGTGGAACAGAACATGTTTAGTTCAAATTGCTCCTCTGCAGTCATGGACAGCACGGTAGCACAGTTAGCACCGTTGCTTCACAGCTCCAGGGTTCCAGGTTCGATTCCCACTTGGGTCACTGACTGTGCGGAGTCTGCACGTTCTCCCCGTGTCTGCGTGGGTTTCCTCCGGGCGCTCCGGTTTCCTCCGACTAGATCCGAAAGACGTGCTTGTTAGGTGAATTGGACATTCTGAATTCTCCCTCTGTGTACCTAAACAGGCGCTGGAATTTAGCGACTAGGGGCTTTTCACAGTAACTTCATTGCAGTGTTAATGTAAGCCTACATTGTGACAATAATAAAGATTATAAAAGTTGAATGCCAAAAGAACAGTGAAAACAGCTGAACTCACTGTCAAAGCAGCATCTGACTGAACATCGTACCAAGGGTTCCTAGCAAAATGGATGTCAGTGGAATTCAGAGGGAAACCCCTAAGATGGCTGAAGTCACAGCTGGCACAAACCAAGATGGTTATGTTTGTTCGAGGCCAATTATCGCAAGGCTGGAGCATTGCTTCAAGACTTGCACAAGGAAGCTCCCCTCACAGATAGCTTTTTCTCAGGTTAAGGTCAGGACGGAACTGTGCATTGACAGTTCTGGTGTTTAACCTTATTCACAATGACTCCAGCACCATAAGGCTGCTCACACCAGCCTATAGTGGAATCTGGATAATATCCATGATTGGGTTGACAAGTGGCAGGCAAAGTTTGTGACAAATAAGTGCCATGTAACAACCATCTGTCCCATCATTAACCAGAAACGTAAATGGACCAGCCATGACCAACAATGTGGCTACAACAGCAAGGCTGAGGCTAGTG